>NC_044923.1:19382756-19396981 GCF_003576645.1 Ipomoea triloba | reverse complement strand
CAAAAAAAAAAAAAAAAAAAAAGCTCTTTGGTCTCTGTGCTTCACGTTTCACTCTCTTCACTTTTCCAGGTAAAGTATCATCTAATGGACGAAATTTTACGAGGAATCGGATCTCAATTCCCATGCGTTTCTTCTTTACTCCGTGATTCATGAATTAGAGCTTTTCTGTTCAAGTTTTGCGTACTTTTTATAAAGTTTATTCAACCTCATGCTGGGCGCATAGATTCACAGGATTCATACATTTATAGGAGAAGCATTTTCTATTACATTGATGAATTACGTAAACAAATTTGCTTGTATATATGGATATGGATTGTGTCCCCATACGGTGTAATGTATATGTGGTGTACGTCTGTTTGCTTATATATAAATCGGTAAATTTCTGTTTAGCAATTCTTACTTGTGATCAAGTTTTTTTTTTTATTTATTTTTTTATTTTTTTTAATGCATTCTTACTTTTAGTACGTGTTTGATTGCAAATGTTTGCAGTTTAATAGTATATATATGCAGTGTGTACTGATGCAGATACAATTGTGGATTTATGATTGCTTGTTAATTGATATTTGTACTTGAGACAGTGATATCTGAGCGATTGGAATATGAGCAATTCAATAGGGAATAATTTGCTGCATCAGAGATTCCTTCATCCAGTGGTGTTGGAATATAAAAGTAGAATCGGCTCCACTTCTGTTGGGGGTGGTTCCTTGTTTCAGTCTCATGCAATTTCACACATACGGAAATCACCTTTGTCAACTGAGTTTCATGGCAAAAGATTAACAGTGAAGAAAAAGAAGTTACTGATGCAACAGCAGCGTGCTTTTTCTGTTTCTAGAGATGTCTTAGCCACCGTTCTCTCTTCTGAGGTGAAATTGGAATTAAGTATTCCCTTCATGTAGTATTGGTTTTATTGGCTAATCAGGTTATCAGATGGATGATTTGTTGATTCATTATTTTGGTTAGAGAATGGCTTTTATCATTCTGGGCATGACATTTGCATCCCCTTTATTTTATAATCTTTTTGAGCTATAAAGAATCTCCTAATCCTGCAAAAATCATATTGATAATGACATAGCGGTTAACACTTTATGTTTGAATTATATTCACTTTTAGTTGATAATCTGCATCAAAGTTTGTGGGGATGTCTATTATGTTGTTACTCATTTGTTTGCTTCTTTGGTTTTGTTTGTTTCTTGATTTCTTGTAGATTGCTGAGAAATTCAACCTTGACGGAGATATTGAACTGCAGGTATCTAAAAAAGTTTCAAGTTATTTGTTGTGGTCAGTGATCCTATGTAATGGGGATCAGCAATACTGGAGTTATTAATAAATGATATAAGGTTTGCCTTTGCCATGAACAGGTTGATGTTAAGCCCCCCACTTCAGGTCATATCACAGTGGTGGATTTTAAGGTTACAGGAGACATCGATGGCTTGTTTCTACACTGGGGTGCTGTGAAGTCTGGAAAAGAGTAAGTCCTATTACATTTATCAAGTTGGACATAAATAAGCTTTGTCATATGACATTTTACCCTTTTTTCTATGGTTCTATTAGCAAGTGGATACTTCCTCATCGACGTCCAGATGGAACCAAAGATTATAAGAATAAGGCACTTAGAACCCCCTTTGTGAAAGTAAGTTTGCAGCTGGCATAAAACTAAGTTGTTGGATTATTTTGGGTAATGAATACCTGCTTATTTGCATTAGAAGCATTACTTGAAGTGGATGTTTACCTGACTTCAAAATACTTCCCTTTAGTCTGGTTCCAATGCTATGGTGAGATTGGAGATAGATGATCCTGCAATTCAGGCCATAGAGTTCCTAATATTTAATGAAGTCCAAAACAAATGGTATGGCAACACATTACTTTTTCAAATTATAGTGATTGTAAAAGTGAAAGTAGAAATGCAGGAGTAATTTTGCCCTCTCTCTCTCTCTCTCTCCCCCTTTTTCTATATCAGGATAAAGAGCAATGGCGACAACTTCCATGTTAAATTGTCACCAAGAGCAATACAGATAACTAATGCCTCAGTTCCTGAAGATCTTGTACAGATTCAGGCATATTTGAGGTGGGAAAGGAAAGGAAAACAAATGTATTCGCCTGAGCAAGAGAAAGTAAGTAATTTATGTTATTTGATTCTGGTAGCCTAAAGGTGCAACTGCATTGCAAGTATTGCTGACTCTAGACAGTCACCTAATTTCCATTAAGTAATACCAGCCAAAATCATTCTGTCTTTTAATCCTTTGACTTTAATTGAACATGCACGTGTTTATCATAATTTATAAATCTGAATGCATTTGAAATGTTTAAGTTATAAGTCTTATAACACAGGGAAGTAACCAATTTGGACATTTTCCATTGTTGCAGTCATGCGTGGTTCAGGTTAATTTATTGTGGGTCATATGTGGTCAATATAGAGGTTTTCTTGTTGTAGCTATTTGAAAGTTCCAATCATGATTATGCTGTTTTGCTGGGCTCCCTAGTACTTTATGTTATTCAAAGGTGCTTTTTCAGCATCAATCTAACCTCTCAATTTTTAAGATTGCAAACTTGATACTTGCTAGTTTCGAAGTTCTTGAGAATTACGGTTTAACATTTTGCCCAGCCTTACAGTGCTATAAATCCTTGCTCTGACATAATAATTTTATTGCAACTATACATACTTGCACATGTTTATTATTAACAAATGCTGTAACATTTAAAGGTGGAATATGAGGCAGCACGAGCAGAACTTCTAGAGGAAATAACAAAGGGTGCTTCCGTAGAGGAAATTCGAGCAAGGTTAACAAAGAAGAATGATACAACCGAACACAAGGAGCAGCATCATCCTGAAACAAAGAGTGATATACCTGATGACCTTGTGCAGATACAAGCTTATATACGATGGGAGAAAGCTGGAAAGCCAAGCTATTCTCCAGAGAAGCAACTTGTAAATCCTGAACTTTGTTATGTGTTTGTATATAGTAAAGCCATGCTATAATCCACAGAAGTCACTTTTGAATCCTTAATTATTTTCTGATTAGCAGAAAGAATTTGAAGAAGCAAGACAAGAGCTCCAACTTGAACTTGAAAAAGGTGTAACCCTTGAAGAGTTGCGGAAGAGGATTGTAAAAGGAGAAATAAAAACTAAGGTTGCCAAACAACTGGCAAAAAAGAGTTACTTCACCATTGAAAAAATTCAGAGGAAGCAGAGAGATTTAGCTCAAATTATCAATAGGAATGTTCCTTGGTCTGGATCTGAGTCTGGTTCTTGGGTGGAGCAGATCTTGTCGGAACCTCAATCATTATCCACGATTGAGCTTTTTGCCAAAGCAAAGGAAGAACAGGTTGATGGTCCTATCCTAAACAAGAAAATATATAAGGTTGCTAACAGCGAACTCATGGTGAGTACTTAATATTGTTGACTTCTACCAACAATAATTTTGGATGTATGGTTCTAAAAAAATTGTTCCCATGTACTTCTCTAGGTACTTGTCACAAAACCCTCTGGTAAGGTGAAAGTTTATCTGGCTACAGATCTCAATGAGCCTGCTATTCTTCATTGGGCGTTATCAAAAAATGCTGGAGAGTGGTTGGTAAGATGGTGGATATGATTTCATAGGCCATTTTTGTTTTGAACTCCAAATAAAAAAAAATAAAAATAAAAATGTGAACTTATATTAGCTTTATGTAAATCACCTATGGTGGCTATTTTGCAGGCACCACCTGAAAATGATTTGCCGCCTGGATCAACTAGTTCAGATAAATATGCTGAAACACTATTCTCAACCAGTTCTGATAATCTGTCTTATAAGGTATGGCAGTTGATTATATTATTGTTCTCTTTTATTTGCAACAATGCTGAACCATAATTCAAAGTGTCAATAGAATTTATTTGTTGTTGAGATTCATGGAAGATAAATCAATTCTATTTCCAATTTTTGAAGGTCCAATCATTAGAAATTGCAATTGAGGATGAAGATTTTGTTGGTATGCCGTTTGTTCTTTTGTGTGGTGAAAAGTGGATAAAAAACAATGGATCAGACTTTTATGTTGACTTTCGTACTCAACCTCGGCGGGTAAAAGAGAAGGATCCCATTCCCTATAATTATCTTGTCAATCTCCTATGATTTACCTTGGTGAAAAACTGTTCTTTATTGCTTTGGCTAGGATGTTGGGGATGGCATGGGGACCGCTAAGGCCTTGTTGGATAAAATAGCGGATATGGAAAGTGAGGCTCAGAAGTCTTTCATGCATCGGTGAGTATATTCTGCTCTTTTTCTTTTTTCGTTTGTTATATTCATGAAAATTGATTAGTTAGCTTTACATGCCATTAATTCATGTTACTCATCTTTGATAAATTTGGACTGTTTAAGGGATTTAAGATGTAAATGGCATTGTTTGAGATTTTCTTCAAAAGACTTTTGTTCTTTTGAATTTCTCATGTTTTCTTCTTATTATTAGCGATGACAGTTTAGAGGAACAATATCATGTTTTAAGGTGGATTTTGGATAATGGTATTGAACGATTCAACCTTAATGCTTGGTTTTGCTTCAATGCATAATTAATGTAATACGTAATATAAGTGTATTTTATTTATGCATATATCTTCTTACAAGTTATCCATCTGATAAGCACATGGTTTGTTAATTAGCATGCTAATTTATTCTGATAGATTTCAAAAGAGTGATCTTCTAGATATTGTCATTTCTCCTCTTAGGTTTAATATTGCAGCTGACTTGACAGAAGAAGCCACAAATGCTGGTGAGCTGGGTTTTGCAGGAATTCTTGTTTGGATGCGTTTCATGGCTACACGACAGCTTATCTGGAATAAAAACTACAACGTAAAGCCACGGTATAACTCTTATGGATCTATTTAAATATTTTTAAATTTATTTGTGGATTTATATTTGTGAAGATCTACTGCACTATTGTTTTCTGCTAATGTACATGTATGAAGTAGCAGGTTTTTCCTTATGTGATGTTCCTAATATGGTGCAGTGAGATTAGTAAAGCCCAAGACAGGCTGACAGATTTGCTGCAGAATGTTTATTTAAGTCGTCCACAGTACCGTGAATTATTGCGCATGATCCTGTCAACTGTGGGGCGTGGAGGTGAAGGGGATGTAGGACAGCGAATACGGGATGAAATACTGGTTATCCAGGTACATTCAATTCTCTTCATCTTTCTAGTCTTATATCCTGGTTTCCATTCAATGTAAATGATGTTCACAACTTCTTTCTAATGCAGCGAAAAAATGACTGCAAAGGTGGAATGATGGAGGAATGGCACCAGAAACTGCATAACAACACTAGTCCTGATGATGTCGTTATCTGCCAGGTATCAAGATGCTACAATGTTATATGGTTGCCCTTTGAAATCCATTCTGATGATTTACTTCTTGCAGGCACTGATAGACTATATCAAGAGTGATTTTGATATCAGTGTTTATTGGCAAACATTGAATTCAAATGGAATCACTAAAGAGAGGCTTTTAAGTTATGACCGTGCTATCCACTCTGAACCAAACTTTAGAAGTGATCAAAGGGAAGGCCTTTTGCGTGATCTAGGGAACTATATGAGAACACTGAAGGTGGGTTCTCTCTATACAATACATTGCTTCAATTTTTTCTCTGCTCTGAGCTTTCTCTTGAATGCATGTGTTCATTTCTATTATAACATATGGAGTATTCTTTAAATTATTCTTAATAAAACAAAAAGACTTATTATTATTATTTTTTTTGAGTACTACTGACTCTGTTACAATGTAGTATCTGTTCATAACTACTTTATCAACCTACTGAAGCACAAAGAGTCAACAGTTGCCTCCACTGAGGCTCGAACCCACTCCCATCATCCATGTGGGAGTGTAAACCGGGACACCGGGTGCCACTAGACCACAAGGAAAGACTTATTAGTTCATTCATATTCTCCTGCTTAAGCTGAATGTTTAACTTTAGTCATGGATAGAAAAATACATCATCATCATACAATTCTGAGCCAGTGTTGTGGTAAACCTCACTGTCACAAGATGTAAAATAAATCTTCCTCATACAAATACTCTCTGTTTGGCTGTTCCTTTTGGATATGCTAAGGCAGGGAACTCTGTTCTTAATGTTCTACTTATTGTGTACAAAATTGTTTTGCCAGTAATCATTTTCTAATATGAAAGCTATGAAAACTGGCCTAACCTTAAGTTTTGCACAGGCTGTCCATTCAGGTGCTGATCTTGAGTCTGCCATTGCAAATTGTATGGGATATAAAACAGAGGTAAAGGTCTTATTAGGAAAGTTGCTTAAAAATCTGATATATTCCCTGTATCTGTTTGTCTGACTTAGCTTCTAATTCTCCTCAGGGTGAAGGCTTCATGGTTGGTGTGCAGATAAATCCTGTATCAGGCTTGCCTTCTGGATTTCCGGTATTACCTTACTGGCTACCTGTCTACCACTGCCATATGGTTCATGCTTGAGAATTCTGTCAGTTGACAACTAATGAGTTCCTAATAATAATAATTGTTATTTTTATTTTAAATAGGAGTTGCTTCAATTTGTCTTAGAGCATGTCGAAGATAAAAATGTGGAAGCTCTTCTTGAGGTCTGTCATCTATTTTCCCTGTATCCTTAATCTTCAGTTTCATTCAGAAGTTGTGGGCTCGTTCCTTTAAGTAAACCTCTTACAACCAGGGTTTGCTAGAGGCTCGTGAGGAACTCAGACCATTACTTTTCCAATCAAACAACCGTCTGAAGGATCTTTTGTTTCTGGATATTGCCCTGGATTCTACTGTTAGGACAGCTATAGAGAGGGGGTATGAGGAACTGAATAATGCTAGTCCTGAGGTATATTTTGTTTTCTTATACATAAAGCATTTAGATTATTAAGGCAGTATATACGTCTTTAAAATATCATCAAGATCATGTTCATTTATTACAGAAAATTATGTACTTCATCTCCCTTGTTCTGGAGAATCTTGCACTGTCTGTGGATGATAATGAAGATCTTGTCTATTGCTTAAAGGTAAATGCTGAGTAATCTTCTAATACTTTGTTTTTACATTCTTTTACAAGTTATTTAGATTACATTTTTTTTCAAGTTACAATGGTTTTTGTGGTGCATTGTTTTGGCTTTTTTCACTGTAATAATTGTGTATATATTGATGTTGCTATAAGATCCATCCACAGAAAATGCATATAGTTATAAATTTAGCTTTAATATTCATAAGCTTTTTCTTCCTTCCTGGCAAAAAGCTTTAAATAATATGACGTATTTCTACTACCTGTATGCCTGTATGATACAAAAAATTCTGTAAATAACTCTACTATTGGCTGGAAATCCATCTTGTAAGCAGTTAATAAAGGGCTGCAAGTAATGTGCATATACTAGTCTTCATAGTGCATGCATGAAAAGCTTTTCCAGTTCCTTCCAGTAATCAAATTAAGGATTTACATGTTCAGATAAGCACCAAAATACTACTTCAAAAATCAAGTATTCTCTTTTGGCAAGTAGATCTACACTAATCAAGGGTACCATTGTTGATATGAAGGGCTGGAACCAAGCACTGAAAATGTCTAAGAGTGGAGACAATAACTGGGCTTTATTTGCAAAATCAGTCCTTGACCGGACGAGGCTTTCTCTTGCAAACAAAGCAGAGTCGTATCATCATCTATTGCAGCCATCAGCAGAGTACCTTGGATCAAAACTTGGGGTGGATGAGTGGGCTGTATGTCATTTATACTAAAAGAATGTAATACTTCGGCTTGTTATACAAAGAGTTACCAAATAATTACCTATATGCTTCTTTAATGCAGGTGAACATATTCACTGAAGAAATTATACGTGCTGGATCAGCTGCTTCCTTATCATCACTTCTTAATCGACTAGACCCTATTCTTAGGCAAACTGCTCATCTGGGAAGGTTGAATGGCTTGCTAACATCTCTTATTGAATTTTTTTTTTTAACAATGTTTTGAGTTCATGAACATTTGATATATCCTCAGATTACCTATAATTGGTACTGATGAACCTTTTTTTTAAAGTATATATATTTAGTGCATTGCTACTTGAATATATTTCTTGGGATTTCCAGTGCAGGGAATAGTTTAGCTAGCATGTACTCCTAAACCACCTAATGGCTAATCTCTGCATCAGCACCTACTAATCTATTTTTTTTAAAAAATATATAGCTGGTCATTGTATGATGGCATAAACTAAGACTTAACTCTGAACTTTTAAGACAGCTGTTGAAAGAAACAGAGGGGAAGGTTTTGGAGTCGGAGTCCTTTTTCTAAGCAAGACGAAAACTTCTTCAATGCAATAATTTTGTGCTTATTCAGTTGGCAGATTATCAGCCCAGTTGAGGCTGTTGGCTACATTGTTGTTGTGGATGAACTGCTCTCTGTTCAGAACAAAACTTATGACAAGCCAACAATTTTGGTGGCAAATACTGTCAAAGGTGAGGAGGAAATTCCTGATGGTACTGTTGCTGTGCTGACACCAGACATGCCAGATGTCCTTTCTCATGTTGCTGTTCGAGCGAGGAACTCTAAGGTAGTATTTTTATTACAGCTCTTATGTCTAAATGTATCAGAATATCAATCATTGCCATGTATGATTCAATAGGAATTTCTCCTTTGGCAGGTATGCTTTGCTACTTGCTATGATCCCAGTGTTCTAGCTGAACTTCAAGCAAAAGGAGGACAATTTTTGCGCTTAAAGCCTACATCTGCTGATATAATATATAGGTGCACTCCTGTAACTCCAAAAGTCTGCTGAATTTGTATTTTCATATTCTCAATTCAAATCTCTACTGAGTTAGTAGATGTGGGAGTTAAGGCTTTTCTGTTCTTCCATGTAAACACAGCGAGGAGAAAGAGGTTGAGGTCCAGAGTTCAGCTAACTTGATGGAGGTTGGCCCTTCACAATCTTTAACATTGGTCAAAAAACACTTCGCTGGTAGATATGCAATAACATCTGAGGAATTCACGAGTGAACTGGTGAGGCTTGCATTTGTTCTATAATCAGGGAATTTGAGTGGAGGTTCTTCTCTGTGGCATCGGCATCATGTTATTTATAAACATTTTTGCATTTATATACAATATAGTTTGCATATATATGCTATTTTTTTTTCTATTAATGATGAACAAAATTCTTTATGCTTTAATATGCATAGGTTGGTGCAAAATCTCGTAACATTGCAAATCTGAAAGGAAAAGTCCCATCTTGGATTGGGATCCCTACTTCAGTTGCCCTACCATTCGGAGTTTTCGAGAAAGTTCTTTCAGATGATATTAATCAGGTTCAGTTCTATTCTATTTTAGTAACATGTTTATTCATATTTCTGGTTAGTTATAGCTGCTGTCAATTGGTGTACCTTTAAGCACAGTGGAAACAAGATTTTCCTCAAGAGTGACAAGAGCTTAACTGTGATGACTTAGGGTATGTTTGGTTGGTGGGTTTAGGCATAAGGAATGAGTATAAAAGTGATTGCTAGTGTTTGGTTGATAGGTTTTGTGAATGCTACTATGGGTTTGGAATACCCCATTAATGAGAAAACCCATACCCTTATTAAATAAGGGTTTCATTTCCCTTACTCCTTTCTTCCCCAACTATTAATAATCATTCCATTCCACCCAACTACCAAACATGCTAAATACTTTCACCAAAACCCATTACCATTACCAAGTATTTAATACCCATTCCGATTCCGATTTCCACGTGCGAACCAAACGCACCCTTAGTATTCTTGTTTATTGATTGTAGCAACTGTTTTTGTGAAACAACCAATGACCTTGGATAATTACTCTAAAATAAAGGATGAACTATATTCTTCACAATTCCTAAAATTCCTACTTTGAGCTACTTCTTTTCAGTGGGACATTTGATGCTTTACTTTTATAGTCTTCATAGAAATATTTTCCTCAAATTGTGCCATTTTCTTCAGGGAGTGGATGCAAAATTGCAAGTTCTGAAGAAAAAGTTATCTGAAGGGGATTTCAGTGTCCTTGGTGAAATCCGAAACACAGTTCTGGAACTTTCAGCACCACCTCAGCTGGTATTCTTTTATTCATTTATCTAACATGGTTCACTTATTGACTTTTCCTTTGAAGACCTCATGACACATTCTTCTAGGCATTCCATGTCAATGCTATGATGATTTCTAGCTGGATAAATTTTGCCTCTCGTATATAGTTTAGGGAAAAGGGTCAAATAGGCTCTTGAGCTTTATATGAAAAAGCAATTAGGCCTCTAACCTTTAAAATGCAATTAAACAACTCGTCGGTTTTGATAACTTGCCAAATTGTCCAGCAAGCCTAAGGTAAAGCTGGTAAAAATATGGTGATGTGTCAATTTTAAATTAAAAAATTTTTAAAAATATTTTTTTTAAATGAAATGATAAAAAATTATTTTTTTAAATAAAATGGTCACCATGGGTACCTTCTCCAGTGATTCTCTGGTGCCTATTCGTCTTTGCTGATTTTTGCCTTCTGTCTTTTTTTTTTCTTTTAAATTTTTAAATTAATTTATTTGAATAAATATTGCCACATCAACATTTTTATTGGTTATCTTTGGATAACCGGCTAATTGGTTTAATTGCATTAAATTGAAAAGTTGATGCGCGATTACAAATTTTTAAAATTTAGGGGCCTAATTGTTCTTTCGCATAAAGTTCATGCCTATTTGACCATTTTCCCTATAATTTATTGTTAAATTTATTGTTAAATTTAGATACATCCATGTCTACTATAGAAAATAATTCATTCATGTTCGGGGTAAACTTTAAACTTGATGTGGGCCAAATTTTTATTTCAGATCAATGAACTCAAAGACAAGATGCAGAGTTCTGGTATGCCTTGGCCTGGTGATGAAGGTCCAGAACGATGGGAACAGGCATGGATGGCAATCAAAAAAGTAAACTGCATTCTTCTTCTCAGCTATGATTTAAACCAAAGTATTATTGCTCCAAAGCTCTGTTATGGGAGGGCAATCAGTGATGAAAAGTTCTATAGATATCTAGTGATGAAGTTTTCCATTTCTTGCCATGTTAGGGTTTTATACAAGGTTTACATGAATATTCTGGCTACTTATAGAATACTTGTTAATGCATATGCATTATTGTTTTCTCCCATGTGCCAGGTGTGGGCTTCAAAATGGAATGAAAGAGCATATTTCAGCACAAGGAAAGTCAAACTAGACCATGACTATCTTTGCATGGCCGTACTTGTTCAAGAAATAATAAATGCTGATTATGCATTTGTTATTCATACCACTAATCCATCCTCTGGAGATTTGTCTGAGATATATGCTGAGGTGATGCTATATCTACTTGTGTTTCATGCTTCTATATTAGTGCAATTTTCTGTATTCTGCTAGATTTAGTCAAGAAATTAAAATATGAAATATCCCCACCAATTAACTTTCAAATTTCAAGGCCTTTTAATTTGAGTATCAGGTTTAGAATCATTTTTCAATGATTTGCAATGAGGAATTTACATCCTTCTCATAACCTAATTGCCACCTAAACCGATGAGCTTCAAATCCCTGTTAGGAACCAAAAATCAACCTGAGTTAAATTTTTGTCCATACAGTACATGTAAATAAGCAAACTTACAAAATGAGAAGCTCTTACTTTCAACCCAAGAATCAATATATTTCGGAAAAAATGAAAAGTAACTACTTGAAGATGGATGCTTATATCATGTATTCATTTTGGAACAGGTTGTAAGGGGCCTTGGGGAAACACTGGTTGGCGCTTATCCAGGTCGTGCTCTAAGTTTTGTCTGCAAAAAGAATGATCTAAACTCTCCTCAGGTGAGTAGAGAGCTTTTGATCTTCTAGAAATAATATGTAATCTGATTTCCACATACATATCTAGTGTAATAATTGAAATTCCACTTAGTTTTTGATGTTTTTATTGTTTAATCCAGCACATGAACACCCATCCCCTTATCAGTAATATCTGTATTGTTATAAAAGATTGGATAAGGGTAGACAATTGGGTGAACACAAAGTGAACTGAATATGCTCTGATATCATATTATAATCTAAGATCAAATGAAAGTCATTAACTAGGCTACAATGCACATGGGCCAAATCACACTAAAAAGACTGAATCTAATCAATTAGCTAGTCTAACCTATGACCTTATAAACCCATAAGTTTTTCTCATATATTTTAAGGTGGGATTAACACTTATCTTATGAATTTAACACTTTCAGGTGCTTGGTTACCCAAGCAAACCCATAGGCCTTTTCATAAGGCGATCTATAATCTTCCGCTCCGACTCCAATGGTGAAGATCTAGAAGGCTATGCTGGTGCTGGTCTATATGATAGGTGAAGCTCATAGATTTTTGGTTTATTCAACATATTCTTGTTTTCTTTCCTTTATGTGCTGATCTTGAGCATGCAAACTTGCTTGTAGTGTGCCAATGGATGAAGAGGAGAAAGTTGTGATCGATTACTCAGCTGATCCATTAATAACCAGTAATGATTTCCGTCATTCAATGCTCTCTAACATTGCCCGTGCTGGAAGCATAATTGAGGAGCTATACGGATCACCTCAAGACATCGAAGGTGTAGTGAGGGATGGGAAGATTTTTGTTGTCCAGACGCGACCACAAATGTGATCGACTGTGTGGAAATCTGAGCTATGTTTGAACTTGGCCTTACCTCGGTTCTAGATTCAAGATTTGGAAGAGAATTACAGGATGAAAGAAATGCACAGATAGAATGCAAAAACCAACAGCTATAACCGCATGGAATAAATTGTTTTTGTATTAAAAGGTTCTGTTATTGATTTTCATATCAACATAGTATTGCCAATAAAAATATTGTATCTATATATACAACCGTGTCTCTGTACACTTTGCAGTGTTACGCATGCAAAAGCTACGTACTACACATGCAAAGATCATAAGAATAATATCAGCGCCACACAAGCTTCGTGACTTCTATTGCAGCTGAAGACGACTATTACTACTCCCTCTGTCTCATTTTACCTGTCCTGTTTACTTTTAATTGGTCAAACCGGCTCTTTTTTCATTGCTTATTTTCTTTAATAATTTTTAATTATTTTTAAATTTGATTTTGTGTTTAATAGTACTTTTAATGTAGTTTCTAAATATATAAATTTTATATACTAATACTAAACTTAATATTATGAAAAATTGAATTAAAAATAACCAGACAAACAGTACGGAGGTAGTATAATTTAGGCTATATGCATTTTACTTTCTACTGCATTTTACTATTGACTAGTTCATTATTTAATTAGAGATTTTATTGTTAGTCTACTACTTGTGCAGGTAGAGAGGTCAATTGAGTTAACTCGTTCAGTTTTGAGTTAGCTTTGTCGGATGGCTAAATGATTTTTTACCCATTTTTTTGTTTAATATTTTATTTTGGTTGGGTTTGTCTTAACTCTAAATCTCGAATTGTTGGGCTTATTGGACGAGTTGAATTACTGAACTTTCAATTTTAGGGTCCGTTTTGAATCTTGGAAAACTTTTTTAAAAAATGAATCATTTTTCAAAAAATATTTTAATTTTCTAATGTTTGGCAAGGTCAGAAAACTTTTTTTTTTTTTTTTTAATTTGATTGAAAGTTACAAAATTACATTTTTTTTTTCTGTTTTGTTCATTTTCTTGAAAATGAATATATTATTTATAATAATAATAATAATAATAATAATAAGTGGTGTGGTGGTGGTGATTATAATAATTTAGAAACAGGAATAAAGAGAAAATGTTTTCCAAATAAAAATTTAAAAAGACATTATTCGTTGACTAGAATAAATATTTTCTTTGACTGTATTTTTTTTTTTGAATATTCAAACACAAGAAATTTAAAAAAAGTACTTTCAAAAATCATTTTCTAGATTTCCAAACAAATCCTTAATAAACTAGCACATTTACACTAGGGGTGTGTTTGAAAGTTAGGAAAATGATTTTTGAAAAATGAACTATTTTCTAAACTAGCACATTTATGGTCGTTTATGATTTGTGTTGATGATACTATATTAAATTAAATTAATTTTTTTCAATAATTGTTTCACATCTTTGTGCCTCCAGTGCGCATTTTTTTTTCTTTCTAGTGCATATATTTCCTTCTTACATTGCACATTATTGAAGTTCGTAAGTGACGAATTTTTTTTGATCTACGACCGAGATTCTATCTCACTTCTCACATGGGGCTTCTATCTCACATGAACCCCTTCATATATATATATATATATATATATATATATATATATATA
>NC_044923.1:19382424-19382742 GCF_003576645.1 Ipomoea triloba | reverse complement strand
ATATATATATATATATATATATATATATATATATATATATATATATATATATATATATATATATATATATATACTCACTCCGTCCATTAATATACAAAATTTATATATTTAGAAACTACACTAAAAGTACTATTAAACACAAAAAATCAAATAAAAAAATAAGTAAAAATAATAAAGAAAATAAACAAACAAGAAAGAGTTGATTTGACCAATGAATAGTAAGTATGACAGATAAAATGGGACAGAGAAATATATATATATATATATATATATATATATATATATATATATATATATATATATATATATATATATATA
>NC_044923.1:19351400-19381131 GCF_003576645.1 Ipomoea triloba | reverse complement strand
ATATATATATATATATATATATATATATATATATATATATATATATATATATATATATATATATATATAAGTGCGGGTGTGAGTGTGGGGCGGGGATACCTCCCCGCTCCCGCCCCCATACCCACGCGAGTATACAAAATTCCCTCATCCCTGCACCCATTACCTAAATCGTGCGGGTATTTAAAACCCATTGGGGCAGGGATGTAGGGAACCCATAGAGTGCGGGTAGAATTACCACCCCTAATGGGAATAGCTAATACTAGGGCCTCTTGGAATGACTACTCCCCTGCAATGGAAATAACTCATTCTTAGGAATGCTATTCCAAGAAAAAAAATGGTCAAAACAAACAATAGAATAAGTATATTCTCAAGAATGTTGCTCCATTCCTGACCTATTCAATGAACCAAACATGCTAATAATAATATATTAACTGCACATCTACAAACTTGAGCCAATAAAGTTAGGCCCCTAATTGGAACTAAAAAATGTTGGTGTCATTGTTTGTTGAAATGAATGACTCATATTATTTTGATTTTAGTATTTTTTTAAAAAAATTATTTTTCATACTTTACCCTCTATTATATCATTTACCTTTCTTAAATACCATGCATTCCTGTTAGTATACATTTTAGTAATAGAATATTCCGTTAACTATTTATTATTCTTAACTTACTTATTGAGTTTCATAAGGAATGTCTTAGGTTCGAACCTCATCCCAATCAAAATTGATATAATTGTTAAACATATATATACTATGGATATGTTAGAGTGTATTAAAAAATAAAATATGAAATTTAACATGAATTTTTGTCAATTAATTAGAATCACGGATTGGACATTGCTGAAACGGTACACCTAATTTAAAGTATATATTCAATACATATGAGAAACTATGTATATTATCATTGTCTTTTTGGAGAAGGATGATTTGGTAATATTTTTGAAGGTGCATTACACCAAGGCACTAAAATTGCAGTGAAGCATACTAAGGCACTAGATTAAATCAAGAATTTATTTGTGGAGGAAGCTGCAACAAGAGGAAGCATATATGGATCACGTCAATTAATAGGGTTTTGTGTGTTGCGAAAATTATGCTTGAGGGTGTTCTTTCTAAAACTGTTATTGCATCAGCTAATTTTATGCAAAATTATGCCACAGGTCATAGTTATGCATTCTTGAAATATTTACTTTTATAAAAAATTTGATAATCTTGCATTAATATACGTCAGAATATCGAATTATACTTTGATAAATTCTGAAACATTAATTTAAAAATTCATATTTGGCATTAACTATTCGCGCAATGCGGGTGTAATAACTAGTATATAATATAAATATTGATTTGAATCAAAGTCGACAATACAATGTGAATCCTGGTCCATGATACCATAAATCAGAGTTGAGTTGCATAGTGATTTGATCTCGGTAGAACTGAAAGCCCGCATGTGCATGCAATCAGCCAAAAGCTTTATATAAAATGATAAAGAAAAGTCGATATGTATGTGGCATGAGGGAACATCATAATGCCCATCATAATGATGCAACACAAAACACCGGCCCCATAATCATGATTCTGCAAGCTTGCATACATAGCCCACTTAAATCACTTTGCTGAGTATATATATATAAAATAATTGAGATATTAGTGAGGGTGATAATCTTGTTTACCGTAAAGCGTTGTGATTGATTAATGATTATTCTTATTAAGGTTGATTATAGGTTTTCAAAAAAAAAAAAAAAGGTTGATTATATGAACATATACTACAGGTCTTATTTATTAGTTAAATAAGAGTATTACAAGAAGATTATTGTATAATAATCTAGAGATGATGCTGTAACAATAGTACAATATCAATTTATACAAAATAATTCTAACTAACTTGCTAATTTCATTATAAGACTAAGTCAAGGCTCATGCATGCAGTGGGTCGCAGGACTAAGTCAATACTCATCATTTTGGGCTCGAAGACAGGCTCTGGACTCTCCTTGGGCCGCTCGAGTCATCTTCTTAGACCTGAGCGATGGACTCCTAGATCACGAATTTTTATTATTGGGTCATTTCAAATATATCATATCAATCAGTCTTTTATGTAATTATTAATATAAAAGCTAAGAAAAATTATATAATATTTATTAGACTTCGTCAATTAAATCCAATACATGTATTAATGAATTAGATATAATTAAATATAATTCGTGTATGAATGGAGATATTGAATGATTAAATTTACTTTTTAAAAAATAAGGCCTTAATATTGTAAGGGTAATTATATCTATATTGAAATTCTTATTTTAATGCCATTTTTTCTTTTTAAACAATAAGGCCCCTTCATGAAATATAATATTTTTTTTTCTCTCAAAATGTTGAATCCCCCAACCCCGAGGACCCCACATAGGGTCTGACACAGTATGTGAGAGGATGTAAATCAGGGTAACTCAGTGACAAATTAAAATAGACATGGCCAAATGATGGTACACACAAGGGATCTGTCCACTTTGAATATAATCTCCACACTGTCCCTTCCTGAAAATATGATCTTTTTTTTAAAACTTAGGTGATCCCAGTATCGCCGGATTAATCCTAAGCCCATAGGACCCCATCGTCCCTAGAGCCACTGCGGAGGTAAATCGCGAGTCACGCAATCAGCCCACTGGTAAGATCCTAGTCTTTATATATGTGCGCACAAAGGATCCAATCCAAACCTTTCAACATTCTTGAGCCTTTTTTCCATACATGTTTCCAGTGGAATTTGAACCCCCATACTGTTGTCTCCAGCCATGACGTTTAAATTAGGCAATGAACCAAGTACTATAAGCCCGGGAGGTAAATATAATTTTTTTTTTGTTAGAGTAGATGAGGGTTTCTTTCATCTACTTCTTCACTAGGTCAATGGAGTTCAAAACCTAGGAAAAATCATGATGATTTCCTTCAATTCATTGAATAGGAATTTGTCCATTGTCAAAGGACTTTTTTCCTTCTCCTGCCTAATTCCAACATACTTGGCCAAACATACTCTGATTTCCATCATTTTAAGATAGTTATAAAGGTACTGTTTAATTAAAGCGCATAAAAGCTTAAATTTGGTCTTATGTGGGCAATTCTTCCAGGAAAACTGGTCAAAACTCATTATGTGGTTTGGTGAAAAATATTTTATTTGTGGGTCAAAATTCAAAATCCTCTAAATAAAACTGGTCCATTCATAAATTAGAAAACATTGACCATGACTCCATGAGTACGTTTTAACCTTTAACCACAGTTAAATTTGGTACATGTTTGTGATTTAGTTTACTTGCATAAAATGATTCTTAACCTATTGATTAAGGTGCAGTGATAATCCTACAAGAATCGTTGCATTTTACAATTCGAGTACAGCATTATTAACTGGACTTTTGATTACATTTTACCATTAACTTTTAAAACAATTTTTAAAAATTTAATCTTTTATTACTAATTAATTTCGTTTAAGTTTTGTAAAAAATTGAGATCTTAGAAGTATATTAATTAGTATCCCCAATACATTTACCCCATTACCAATTCCTTCTTTTGACTCAATTGAAGTTTTACCATTAACTTTTAAAACAATTTTTAAAAAATTAATCTTTTATTACTAATTAATTTCGTTTAAGTTTTGTAAAAATTGAGATCTTAGAAGTATATTAGTATCCCCAATACATTTACCCCATTACCAATTCCTACCTTTGACTCAATTGAAGTTTCTTTGAAAATACTTAGACAATTTAGTAAAATTTTGAAACAGCTCTAGTCGGATAAAAGTAAGCTTTGGTAGGATAAAAGTGAGAACCGATCAGAGACATCCATTTGGATAGATTAACAGTTGATGGTTGTTGAAAAATAATGAGAAAAAATGGGCGGAGGCAGTTTTATAAATACTGCAAACTTAAACATTTGTAATAATAATATAATATAATTCACACTGTATTTTTTTTTATTATTAAAATCGATTAAAATCTTCAACCATTAATAAACTCTGATGGATGGTTGTGATTAGCGCTCAAGTTTTACCAAAGATGTTGTTCCCATATGAATCTACACCTAATATATATATATATATATATATATATATATATATATATATATATATATATATATATATATATATAAGGGTTCCTGTGCGGTTGTGCGGTGCTTTATTCTTTTTTTTCTTTATTTTTTTTCAAATTAAACTGATGCACCTTAAGTTGGATTAACATAAATATGGCTTTGTAGAGAAAATCTTATAAAGAATATTGTTTGTGTTTTGGAACTGCACAAAAAAAAAAAAACCCGCACCCTAAGAAGGAAAACAACGCACCTAAACCCTTAGGTTGACGCACCATATTAATCAAGACTAATGGCTCTCCTCTCACCGCACAATTGTAGCTGACAAAATCACTATACTCGGAGGACCCATATGGCATTAACTATAAATAATTTAGTATAAGTTGTTCCCATATGAATCTACGCCTAATATATATATATATATATATATATATATATAGAAGGGTTCCTGTGCGGTTGTGCGGTGCTCTATTCTTTTTTTTCTTTTTTTTTTTTTTTTCAAATTAAACTGATGTACCTTAAGTTGGATTAACATAAATATGGCTTTGTAGAGAAAATCTTATAAAGAATATTGTTTGTGTTTTGGGACTGCACAAAAAAAAAAAAAAAACCGCACCCTAAGAAGGAAAACAACGCACTTAAACCCTTAGGTTGACGCACCATATTAATCCTGAACGTTGGTTTTGGTAAGACTAATGGCTCTCCTCTCACCGCAGAATTGTAGCTGACAAAATCACTATACTCGGAGGACCCATATGGCATTAACTATAAATAATTTAGTATAAAATACTTATATAAATATTTAAGGTTTTAAAAGCCTCATTTAAGAGGAATATTTATTTATTTAAAAACTTGACCTAAAAGCCTATCTAGGACGAACTTGTGAATCTGATAGCCAAAGTTTTGACTCAAACTTGATTTCAAAATTAACCTAACTCATTTCTATATTTATTATGTTGTATTACCCAAACTTGACCAAACTTTTGACCCAAAATTATAACCCAAGGTTTAGACCCTACCTCATCCTAGCCGTTCTAGACCTAGGGCTTTGTGCCCTAGGTATAAATATGCCACTATTCCATTATTTGCCTCCCAATCCCTCCACACTCCATCATCTTCTTCATTTATTCTCTCAAAGAAGAACACTAAGCTAGCTAAGAAGACCAAGGCATTGTAAGATCTTCCACCTTCTCTTTCATTTCTACATTCTTCCATCCTCTCCCTCTCTTTCCTTATCTAAAGAGATGTGTGTATATTATGTGTATAATGTTGTTATTGGTGTTTCTTTGCCTGCTTGGATTTGGGGTTTAGGGAGTAGAGAAGGAAACAAACCTTAAGGCTTAGAGGAGGGATTATTGTTCCTAGATCATCAAGCTTGAGGTATAACCCATGGATGTCCAAAATATATTATTTTACCTATGATTTATGTGTTATATGTTATGTGATAATATCTATTGGTTTGAGGTTTAGAAATGTTGTTACATATGATGTTTGATGTTTATAATGAGATGGAGATGTTGCGTTAGTATTACATTGCTGGTATTTGATGTTTTGGAGCTGTATGGTTGTCTAGAAATGGAGTTTGATCACATATTGGTGTTGCAGATGGGTTCTGGGAGGCTATTGCCTCGAACAAGAGTTTTGGTGTGTGGGACTAGCCAAGAAACAAGGGGTTTCGACGGCTAGCCCCGCACGTTGTGACAGGCTATGGATGGCGAGCTCTTAAGGTTTGCCATCCATAGCTACTGTGTTTGCTGCGGAACTCTGCGGTGGAACCCGAGGTTCCACCGTGTGGTTCCGTGCAACCATGGGCCCTTGTAACACCCTCAATTTTCTAACATTTGAGCCTAGTATAAATATAACACTCGTAGCAGAATCCAAAGCCAATATTAGGGAATGTTACCGCCACAACTACCCATTACCGGATAGTTGCTACAGCTAAAACTTCCAAATAACATTCGCATTCTTACAAAAAGGAAAATAAAGGATTCTACAAGCCAGATATCGAATCTAAATATCAAACCATTCTTTAATACTAAACAATCTAAATGTTAACTTCAATAGAATCTATTCAAGTCTATAACCATAAGTCACATCATTATTAAACAATAACAGTCTCAAGGGCTACTAACTAAGGTTAAACTAAGCAATAAGTACTATCAAGTCGGAAGCCTCTAATCGTACTCTCGTCATGCGATAATCCAAACCTGAAAGATGTTAACAAAACAAGTAGAAAACAAGCCCGTTAGCATAAATGAAACCTGAAAGAGGTTAATAAAACAAGTAGAAAACAAGCCCGTTAGCATAAATGCTAAGTATAAACCACTCAACCTTGTACAATAGTTATATATATATATATATATATATATATATATATATATATATATATATATATATATATATATATATATATAGAAGGATCATGTGAAACAATTGCCTTAGGTGAGAAATATGATGAAATTATATCTGTAGATTGAGTCCAAATCAAGGGTCCAAATTGGAGATTTTTTTTTTTTAAAATGCGGTGGCATTATTGTAATTTTGTGTAAGTAAGTTAATTTTTTTTTGCCTTCCAGTGCACATTGTTATGCCATACAGTGCACATTATTTCTTATTCCAGTGCACATTGTTATCCCAAACAGTGCACATTTTTCTTTCTTCTAGTGCACATTGTTATGCCATACAGTGCGCATTGTTCCTTCTTCCGGTACACATTGTTCCTTATACCAGAGCACATTGTTGTGCCATACAGTGCACATTTTTATGCCATACAGTGCACATTTTTATGTCTTCCAGATAGGCATGACCACGGTTCGGTTCGAACCAACCGGTTCGGAACCGGACGGTTTCGGTTTGGAACCGTGAAATATATATTATATAATATATATATTACATATTATATATTATATATTATATTAGATATTATATATATTATATATTATATATATTATATATTATAGATATTATATATTAGATATTAAATATTATATATATTATATTATGTATACTATATATTATATATTATATATATACTATAAATATAATTAATACTAAATAAAATAAAAACCATACAAACACAGTATCACACACGTATGAACCTCCAAAAATCAACAAAATCAAATAAATAAATAAATATAATACTAAACTCTAGAGTAATATATAATAAAATAAAAAAAAAATTTTAAAAAAATAGAGAAGTCCGGTTAGAACCGGAGAAGAACTGGAGAAATAAGGTTCCGGTTCCGGCAATCTTGGAACCGTGAACCGGCGGTTCCGAACCGAACCGTGGTCTAGCTTACTTCCAGAGCCCTTTTTTTTTTTTTTTAAATTGTAGATGACAAACTTTGTTTTTTAAAAGATCAATTAATCTTGATCACTAATTACTAATTTGAGTTGAATATTGTTTGTTTGTTTATTATTTATGGTCGTTTATGATTTGTGTTGAAGATCCTATATTAAATATAATATTTTCAATAATTGATTCACATCTTTGTGCCTCCCGTGCGCATTTTTTACATTCTAGTGCACATTTTCCCTTCTTCCAGTGCACATTGTTGAAGTTCGTAGGTGGCGATTTTTTTTTTTTTTAAATTTAAGGCTGAGATTCTATCTCACTTCTCATCTGCGGCTTTTATCTCACCCGAACCCCTTCCTATATATATATATATATATATATATATATAAGTAAACCCATAAGGTTAAGTAAATAACCACTTTGAAAATATAGACATACATAAAGGAGTATTATAGATAGATAGATACTTGAAAATATCATTTAGTATTAGTTCTCTCACCCTCAAGAAAATAATAATACTTTATAATATTATAATAATATTAGAGGAAACATCAATCATATCATCACTGCCATCCGTCATATCGGCCGCATCAATATCATCAATAATATCATTTTCATCAAATAGGGAGGATGAGGTCATTCACAACATGAGATGACTCCGTAGGGGACCTAGTCTCCGAAGACATCTCCCTAAGGGAGGAGGAGAATTCACACGAGGGTGAATGGCTCCGTAGGGGACCCAGTCCCGAAGACATCTCCCTGAACAATAATCTCAAACGTTGGAAACATGACCGCTACCTTTAGTGTGCACACCCCCTAACTTAGATTTCAAGCCTAGCGAGTAATAGCTCAAAGCCCTAAAGTAACTCAGGATTTTTTCAACCTGACCACTTTTCTATTCATCATAACATCCGAAAGGATCAGCCGTCCAGTCAGTATCATCTCGTCGTAACTTCCGAAAGGATCATCCGTCCAATCGGAATATAGATTTTTCCTCACACTTTAAAAATATAGGTATTATACTTATTTTAGAAACTCTTCTTTCCATAATAGACCTTACATAATATATAACATGCTTTTAAAAATATAATATAGATATAAGTTTTGAAAATAGAGAATATGTATAGATTTAAAAAATAATAATGTTAGTACGGATATAAATAAGCATGCAAATTCCTTTTAAATAAATAACTCAGGCACTCCTATATAAACACATAGAATCATGAATATTACTTCTCATTTATTCCCTTATTTATAAAAATAATATTTTTTCACAGAACATGCTCATTTAACAGCAAAACGGCCAAACAGATATCTAGAGTCGCACCAGTCACTAGACTAGCGGGACATAATAGAACGTGACCGGACCCAAATGTGCAGGACACCAAATCCCGAATGCCAGGGCCCATGGCCACACGACCACGCGGCAGGGCACAAAGCCCTGCCGCATGAGGCCCGTGTTACCTTGGCGTGAGACGACAGGGCTCAAAGTCCTGCTATCTCTCGCCTACCACTTAACACATAGGTCTGGCCGACAGGGCCAGTCTTGCATGTTCACAACAGATCGAGGCAGTAACCAAAACCTATATTTAGTGTACTTCTGTTTATCCAACTATGTATAGAAACCCATATCTATATGTCTATTCCTTCTTCAACTTATACATATATGATTACACTTATCTATATATTCTCAAATAAAATCATGCTATAACCACCTATCCCTACCCTATTATTTTAGAAATCTATATCTATAACCTATTTAAAAACATATGCATTATGTATGAAGCCTATTTTAGAAATAAAGGTTTTTAAATTCTTATACCACCCTTCTTTACAAAAGTGTGAGGAAAATGTATATTTTTGGAGGACCCGATTGGACTACGGTCTCTTCGGAAGAAATGATGAAAAGAAAGTCCGGTAGAAAGCATCTTGGACAATTATGTGAAGAAGTAATTTGGTAGAAAGCATCCTGGGCTACTACGGCTTGAGCTATTACTCACTGGGCTTGGAATCCCAGTTAGGGGTTGTGCACACTAAAGGTAACGATCCTGATTCCAAACGAGATTTGAAAAGGGAGAAGAATTAGGTTCAGTAGAGAGTTGTTGTTCCCGGATTAGCGTCATTCACACATGGTGATGACCCTACCTCCCTATGAGTATGATTGAGATTGATGACGATTCCTCCAGTATTACTATAAACACTACAAGAAAAATGCACATAGACAACACTAAAAAGACAACAGTTTTTGACAAAAGTGTTGTCTTTTGTACAAAAGACAACGGTTTTGGACAAAACCGTTGTCTTTGACGCAACACTTTTATTAAAGACAACGGTTTTTACCGAATCGTTGTCTTTAGTGTGTTGTCTTTGTGCATTTTGTCCAAAGACAACACCGCAAAGACAAAGATTTTTAAAAATCGTTGTCTATGTGCATTTTTTTTAAATAAAAGACAACGGTTTTATGTAACCGTTGTCGTTGGTGTGTTGTCTTTAAGTGAACTTGAATACACAACACTACAAAGACAACGGTTTTTAAAACCGTTGTCTTTGCGCGCTTATTTTTTTAAAATAGACAACAGTTTTATTTAACCGTTGTCATTTGTGTGTTGTCTTTAAGCACACTTTAATAGACAACACTTCAAAGACAACAGTTTTTTAAAACCGTTGTCTATGTGCATCCCGTTTTTTAATTAGACAACAGTTTTATGTAACTGTTGTCGTTGGTGTGTTGTGTTTAAGTGCACTTGAATACACGACACTACAAAGACAACAATTTTTTAAAACCGTTGTCTTTGCACGTTTATTTTTTTTTAAAAAAATACAACGATTTTATTTAACCGTTGTCGTTATGTGTGTTGTCTTTAAGCACACTTTAATAGACACCACTTCAAAGACAACGGTTTATTAAAACCGTTGTCTTTGTGCACCATTTTCTTTATTTAGACAACGGTTTCATTTAACCGTTGTCATTTGTGTGTTGTCTTTAAACACACTTGAATAGACAACACTTCAAAGACAACGGTTTATTAAAAACATTGTCTTTGTGCACCCGTGTTTTATTTAGACAACGGTTTTATTTAACTACCATATTGTATTAGCGGGTTTGACCAGCGAATTTTATTAACGTTTTGTAAAATAATATTTGGTAAAATTAGTTGTTTAGGTTAGCGGTTAACATGTAAAATGACCTAGATAGGTATACATAACAATAACAACAACAACAACAACAACAACAACAACAACAACAACAACAACAATAATAATAATAATAATAATAACATAGTGTAATAGGTTGACCAACTATATTTATTATGCTAATTTTTTTAAAAATCACAATTAAAAATCAAAATACATTTGTATTTAACGACATTTAGACTATTTTATTGATAGATGACCAAAAATAGTTATGTCACAATCATACTAGGACTAAAAGTGAATGCTCTCTTAAAAAAGAACTAAAAGTGAACTATCGTCAATAAATCTAGGATAAAAAATAGAATTAACTCTAATAATAGTATTTATATAAATAAAAATCAAAATCAAAATTAAAACAAAAAAAAATAAAAAAATTATAAAAAAAAGAAGAAGGAAGGAAGCAGCTTGCGCTGCTTCCTTTTAGTTTTACCACTTTTCCCACCGTCCCACATCGGTGGGAAAAGTGGTAATGGAGCCTTGAGGCTCCTATTTAAGGAGCCTCAAGGCTCCATTTTTCTCTAATATCTTTGAGGGTTCGACACCCATCAAGTCCAAAGTTTATTTATTTTTATTAATTTATTAATTAAGGACGTTTTGGAAAAAATTATTTTTTCCTAAAATACCATATGCAAGTGTTGCTAAATGTAGCGTTTGTAAAAATTTATCAAATAATAAATTTGACGTTTTAACGACACTATATAAACAATGGTTTTTAACCGTTAACCGTTGTTTTTTCTAGAATAGACAACGGTTAAAAATTGTTGTCTTTGCGTGGGACTTACAACAACACCGACTTTAACAACACTTAATAATAGACAACGATTAAAACCCGTTGTCTTTGCGCGGGACTTACAACAACACCGGCTTCAACAACACTTAATAGACAACGATTAAAAACAATTGTCTTTTCTAGAAAATACAACGGTTAAAAACCGTTGTCTATGTACATGACTTTCAACAACACTCAATAGACAACGACTTTTAACTGTTGTCTTTGCGCGGGACTTACAACAACACCGGCTTCAACAGCAGAAATTTTACCTCATAGACAACGGTTAAAAACCGTTTTCTATGAGCATTTTTCTTGTAGTGAAAAGAAATATTATTTTCTTGAGGGTGAGAGTGATGGTACTAAATGATACATTTGGGAAACTATCTTATTATATGATACTCCATTTACTTATAATTACAATTGAAATGCTGTTATTACTTAACCTTATGGGTTCACTTATCATGGTGCTATAAAGTTAGGACTTTTTACATTTATTTCCTATTTATACTACCCGGTATAAACTATCCCTATTTACTCATCCTCTTTGATTTACATTTGTGCATAAACGTGTACTTAGCGGGTATTTGATAATTGTACAAGCATGACTGTGTGTAATGTCTGTGTGTGTGTGTGAACCTTTCTACATCTATACTTTAGTAACTGCTTGACTTACCTTCTATGATCCTATGTGGTATATGTTGTTTGTTGATGATAAAACTATCTATTTTCCAAATTTAGATATATATATGCATATTTACTTTATAGGGTTGATCAGTTTATACTTAGCATTTATACTAACGGGTTAGTTTTGTGTGTTTTAATAAACCCCTTTCAGGACTTGATGGTTGATTGCCGAACGCGCTTAGAAGGAGCTAGATAGTGTCGTTAAGCTCAAAATCACGCACCTTAAGTACAAAAATCACAAACCTTAAGAAGGAAAATCATGCACCTTACGTTTGACCCATATGGAAAATGGTCAAACACTATTAATCCTGAACGCTGATTTTGTTAAGATCAATGGTTCTCCTCTCACCGCACAATTGCACCTAAGCACCCCAACCGCATTTGAACCGTATTATATATATAGAGAGTAGAGTTCAGGTGTGGTCGCGCCTTAACGTGCGATCAATGTAGCCGCACCACTAGGTATACAAATATACACCATCCAATGTTAGAAAATGCACAACACAAATATGAACCGTTAGGTACGCATCACAAAAAACACACAACTAGGTATGCAAATATACACCAGGCAATGTTCGAAAATGCACAATTAGGGGCAGGTGAGTTATGGTGTTATTTTAGGTGTGTTGTGTTTTTTTCGTGTTTTGTGCATTTTCATTGTTGTGCATTTTCCTAACACCGACTTCACGGGAAGGCACGTCCGCATTTGAGCATATATATATATATATATATATATATATATATATATATATATATATACCTATTCAGGTGAGAACAACTTATTTTGAGATCAAAAGAGGTGTAATCTCAACCATCCAATATTAAGGATTTAAAGGCTTAGATTAAAGATTAGATTTAATTGTCCACGCCATATTGAGATCAAATAGGGGTAAATTAGAGTTTTTATTATTATTTTGTATTAATTAAGGTATGATTTTTATTTACAAAGTTAGCATTTGATGATCTTTTTAATTATGGAATGAGGGTGAGATTAAAGGAACGTGTATATCCAGTATTTTCAACATTGGCGGCATTTTTCTTAAGTAGAGTATTACGAAGGAACTTGTATTATTTGTGTTCGCCATGGCAGACATGGAGGTGATTTTGGAGCAAATTTTTTGAGAAACGTCACAGGAAAACGCAGAGAGCCCTTCTATGCAAGGTATGTACTGATTCCTCCTATCGTTGTGATCCGTAATGATTTGAAAATACCAAGCTCTGTAATTCAACGTGTTAAGATGCTGGAATATGGGTTGAATATCCTAAAAAATTTCAGACATGATGCCTGTTTTCGTTGTGTGACAACTAGGGGAATAGATGTGACGTTACCCGTAATTGTGTTTGACTACTCTATGGTATATAGTGAGGAATGTAGTTATTAATTTGAGTATTTTCGAACATGGCATTGTTTGAAGATTGGTATACTTTAATGTTATAAACATGGCTTGTGTTACCATGCATACATGTGCCTAATGCTCAAAGTCCAATTTGTTTTTTTTTTTAAAAATAATTTTTAAGCATTTGAATGTGGATATGATGGATTGGTTTCTTTGGCCTGAAAATTTGTGTGCGTTTATGTGACTTTTCACTATGTATTTGAGTACATATTTGTTGTGGATCTCAGCGCTGCACTATGCTTACTTCCCAGGGGGTCACCCACCGGACTATGCTTACTTCCGGACTATGCTTACTTCCAACCTGTGACCTCGGCTCTGATACCAATTGTGGATCTCAGCGTTGCACTATGCTGAGTTCTTTGGCTATCTGATTGCCATATCCTACTTAAAACCAATTGGTGATAGGTAGGTGGACATTAACCATTTAACCACATCCCTCCATGGTAAGCCACAGCGCCACGTCTCGAATCGAGCAGGGGCTGAACTCGGCCAACCTTGCCGACGCCCAACATTAATCTATTTGGATAATAAGTATGCAATTGAATAAAGTATAAGTGTTCACAGTATTTGCCTTCCTGTGTTTTAAGAAAAAGCGAAAGAAATTCCATGTGGGTGGGAAGAAAATGAGTGGAAAATATTACTTATATTTCAAGAGTATACATATGAAACCTATACTGATAATGTTGTAAATTAACCTAAAGCAAGAAACAATAAGAGGTTTTTATCTAATTGCTCGGTGCCTCAGCATGTGTACGGGAGAACTGAAGAATAAAATGTTGTCAATGTACTATGTATTTTTTTAAGCATTTATTTCTTTACAAAGTAGTATTCATTCCACTATGGGAGTGTTTGGGTTTTGATTCAGTTTTTATTAGTTAAATTGGTAGAAGTCTTCATCGTTGTACAAATATTCATTGTAAATGGAAAATACCAAGTTAAATATGGTGAATATGAGTGGAAAAGGGCGATAGGAAAATAGGTTGATTGTGTAGGAATGTTTTGCATATAGCAGAATGATAGTGTAGTGCGAAACGTAATATATGCCTAGTAAAGAATGTGAATTTGTGGGAATAGGGAGTTAATAAGTAAAGCATACCGTGGGTCCAATTGTGTCCCATCTTAGGGTTTAATGTGTGTCGTTTCAGTGAATTGTGCTTGACTACTGAAATATATGCGGCTGATATCGTACAACGAAATGAATGTGTTTTTTTATGGTGTTTTTTGCATGCAACAATGACATATTTTATGATTCACGAAGCTAAACGTATTGAACTATTGGTTGTTGTTGATTTTAATATTCCCCACATAGTTTGTTAAATTTCAGATGATTGTTTTGTTTATTTTTAAGTAGTTATAGAATGAGAAACAGTATGTGCCGTAATTAGATTAAATGTGTGTCAAAATTTGATGATTAATACACATATTAGTAGGGTCAAAATTTGATAACAACCAACGACCCAACCTAGTAGGCAACCTCTTAAACTTCAAATCAAGGAGGCCACCAAACCCAAGGGCAATAATATCCTTCCTCTGACGTGAGGTGAGATCCTCCATCGCATCTACGAAAAAGGAATGTGAAACCCGAACGGTAAAAGTAGGAAATGGTGCCAGCTGTTCTGCAGTTAACCCAACATCCGGAGCATCAGACGAACGATCCTGGGGAACCTCGTCCACACCAAAATTAGGATCATCAACGAAATCATCATCAGCGTTCTCATGGTGAGACGAACTCTCCACTAAGGTTGCCCCCCGATGCCTTTTTGCTGACAACAACAACCACACAAAATCAACGCTAGTCACACAAGGGAAAGACATGCGACACCCATGTGTCAAATAATAAATGAATAAAAAAAAAGAAGCGATATAAATATTTAATTTAATATAGCTAACAGTCAAAATTAACCAAATGATTAATTCTCTATGTCAAAAATAATTAATTCTAAGCTAACAGACTAATGTTTAGATATAAATATTTAATTTAAAAGTTGAAAAACATAAGGCAAACAATAAATAGTAAACAGTCACACATAATTGCCGCTCCGCGTCACACAAGTTTTCTAAACAAAGAAATGAATCCATCATATCCACATTCTTCTACTAAAAAAGTATAAAAAAAGAAAAACAAATAGACAAATTCCAACATGTAGACTGAACTAGCACACTGCCTACAACTATAAAAAGGAAAAACAAAAATAGAATACCACGAAAATTCTGAGGCACACAATAAATACTAAATAGTCAAACACAATTGCTGCACCCCGTCACACAAGTATTTTGAACAAAGAATCAACTAAACAAATAAACAAAAACAGATATTAAAACACCCTAACCGAACTAGAAATTAACTAATTGTGTTGCATCTCCAAATACTATTTTGTTCTCTTAAAAGAAGAAAAGAAACATCAAATTTACTGTAATAAAAAAGAATGCTACTTCTCACAACCATGATGAACATGGTTTTTAGCTTTATATATATGTATATGCCCATGAGATTTCAGAACGTGCATTTGTGCATGAGCTACTAGTCCGATCAGAAACAAAAATGTAGAAATAGATACAAAAAATAGTTTCAACTATTAATGTATGTTGATTTATACTGAAGGCCTGTTGTTTGTTTCTTTCCTATAGTCAGGTAGGAAAGAAATAGGTCATGATTTGGCAAACTACCTAAAACTAAAGAATTTAAAAAAAAACATAATAAATTGAAAATCCTAAGGCACACAATAAATACTGAATAGTCAAGCACAATTGCTGCACCCGTCACTCAAGTAATTTGAACAAAAGAATCGAATCTATCATATCCACAATGTTCAACTAAAAAAACTAGAAACAAATAAACAAATACAGAAATTATAACACCAAAACCAAACTAGCAACTGTTAAGTATAATAACAAAAACAAAAGGTAAAAAGACTCAAAAGAATCAAGGAAATCAAAACTAATTATTTATTAAAATGAATATAGGGATATCGTTTGACTTTGACCAGCGATAAACCAGTGAACAAAACTAAAGGATACTAAATAAACAAACGGACAAATTCCAACACCTAGGCATAACTAGCAAACTGTCTAAACATATAGAAACAAAAAAAAAAAAAAACCGNATTTGAACAAAAGAATCGAATCTATCATATCCACAATGTTCAACTAAAAAAACTAGAAACAAATAAACAAATACAGAAATTATAACACCAAAACCAAACTAGCAACTGTTAAGTATAATAACAAAAACAAAAGGTAAAAAGACTCAAAAGAATCAAGGAAATCAAAACTAATTATTTATTAAAATGAATATAGGGATATCGTTTGACTTTGACCAGCGATAAACCAGTGAACAAAACTAAAGGATACTAAATAAACAAACGGACAAATTCCAACACCTAGGCATAACTAGCAAACTGTCTAAACATATAGAAACAAAAAAAAAAAAAAACCGGGATAAAAAGAAAATCTTAAGTCACACAAAGAATACTAAATAGTCAAACACAAATACTGCACCCCATCACACAAGTATTTTGAACAAAAGAATCGAATCTATCATATACACAGTCATCAACTAAAAAAAGTAGAAAAAAAATAAACGAATACAGAAATTAAAACACTAAAACCAAACTAGCAAACTGTTAAGTATAATAACAAAAACAAAAGGTAAAAAGACTCAAAAAAATCAAGGAAATCAAAACTAATTATTTATTAAAATGAATATAGGGATATCGTTTGACTTTGACCTGCGATAAACCAGTAAGCTACCGCCCGTAATGAGAGATACGTCTCTCTCCCCCTCTCATTTTTGATACAATGAACACAAAAAATAAATGAACGAAACTAAAGTATACTAAATAAACAAATGGACAAATTCCAACACCTAGACATAACTAGAAAACTGCCTAAAACTATAGGAAAAAAAAAGAAAAAAAAACCGGAATGAAAATAAAATCATAAGTCACACAGAGAATACTAAATAGTCAAACACAATTGCTGCACCCCGTCACACAAGTTTTCTGAACAAAGAATCGAATCTATCATATCCACAATCTTCAACTAAAAAAATTGAAAACAAATAAACGAATCCAGAAATAAAAACATCCTAACCAAACTAGCAAACTGTTAAGTATACAACGAAAAACAAAAGGTAAAAATCAGTCAAAAAAATCAATGAAATCAAGAGTAAGTATTTATTTAAAGGAATTAAGGGATTTTTTTTTGAAAACTGAATTAAGGGATTTGTTTGACTTAAAACAGCGAAAAACCAGTAAGCTACTCTCTCCCCCTCTCATTTTTGTTACAATGAACACACAAATAAAGAAATAAAACTAAAGGATATAAAAATCTGCTGAAATTTTTTCAGAGAATTTTTTTTATTATTTATTCAATGTACTGTTTATGATTCTGATATATTCATAAGAAAATTGTAATCTTTAAACTCATTAATAGTTTTTCAAATAATAAAATTTTTAAATAAAGAGTTGTTGGCACACATAAAATTCAAGTAAACATATTGTTCTACAAAAATTGGCTAAATTTCATAACATTGCCTAAGATTATTGGAATACCAAATGACTAAAAATATTAAAAAAAAAACAGATACACACAACGAAATTTCAGTATGAGATGTTGGCACACATTAAATTCTCGTATACATATTGTCATAGAAAAATTGCCTAAAATTCTAAACATTGACTAAGATTATTGAAATACCAAATGGCTAAAATTTCACCGAATAATTAAAAAAAAATCAATGAAACCCTACAGCCTGTAGATATTCATAAAAAGCAGCAAAAAATACAAGAACAACCAAAACGAATTTAAAAAAAATGCAAAAAAAAAGAATAAAAAAAAGAAAACAAATTTTTGTTTTATATAAACAAAACCAGCTTCCGAATTAAACCCAAACCTAGAACGCCAGCTTTCGAATTTGTTTTGTGGAAAACCCTAAACCCTAAACCCTAAACCCAAACCCAACAAAAAAAACACATACACCGAATTTAAAAAAAAAAAATTTACCTGGAACGCCAGCTTCCGACGGCGGACCGGGAGGGCAACGTCGGCGACTCCCCTCACCAACTTCGGCCATTGATGTAGTCTCAGACTCCAACCCACAAACGATCTGCAACATGCAACGCCGGAAAAGAGATGGAAAACACCAGCCGCCGCGCCGCTCCCAAAACGCTGCCCTTGCAAACGCCTACAACCACCGCGCCTCTTCCAGAGTACCTACGCCGTATCACTATCCTCGCTCGTTGTCGTTAATCAGTGAATACAAAACGGCACTGAAATTAAGCTTTGGAATTTCTCTCGGACACCAGGACAATAAGAAGCGGAAGAGACCGAGAATTATAATAACCGTCCACTACCTAAATTAAAAGGTCTAATACTACCTAAATTAAATGGTATAATAATTTTACCAAAATTAAAACACTATAATAAAAAAGACACAAATAACCCCAACTTCCAAAACTAGCACCTCAACCAATAAAAAAAAAACCAAAAAATACATCAATCTTACACCATCCAATATTTTAATCCAACGATTACTATTTGACCTCATAGTACTATATATATATTAGTTCTCACCTGAATAGATTCCTATATATATATATATATATTTCAGGTAAGAATGGGTTGCACAGGTCGGAAAGAACTATGAACCACTCACAGCCGTCCACGTGTCCAGATCTAACAGATCAAAAATACTAATGTAAAAAAAATACAGTGACATTTTCATAAATAATTAAACATGGAAGTGCAAGTAAAATGTATTACAAGTGCAATAGATAATGTAAACTGAGTATCAATATTAAGTGCACCTAACGTTATCATTAGTTGTACAAAACGTTATCATCAGTTGCACCAAATGTAAGCATTAAATGCATCTATGTGAAAGACTTTATCATTAGGTGCACGAATGTTAAAAGGCAAATTACTTGCACTATTTAGTGAAAATAGTTCCACTTGTAACTGATTTAACTAGCACTTTTTACTTGCAAACTTGCACTGGTTACTTGTCTTTTTAACACATTTTACTTGCACAAAAGTTTGAGTTATTTACGAAAATGCCACCACATCATTTTTTAAAATTACATCTAATTCGATGAATCTAGACTCGTGGACGGCTGCGATTGGTTCTTAGTTCTTCCTGAGCATGCACACACACACACACACACACACACACACACACACACACATATATATATATATATATATATATATAGTAGAGTTCAGGTGTGGTCACACCTTCCCATGCGATCGGTATGGTATACAACACTAATGTTAGGAAAAAGCACAACACTAATATGCACCATTAGGTACACATCACAAAAAACACACCACTAGGTATGCAAATATATACCACATAGTGTTTAGAAATGCATTGTAAACACAAAAAATTCGAAATTGTATATATTCACAATATCGGGTTACAGTGTGTGTGTAATTCAAGTTGCAGGTACAAAATCTCTGTATAGTCCTCTGATTCTTCACTGACGTGTTCTACTGAAGTGCCTCCGGGTTTCAAGTGGCGTAGCCTCCGGGATTCAAATAGCGTAGCCTCCAGGATTCAACTGACGTAGCTTCCGGGATTCAAATGGCGTAGCTTTCCGGGATTCAAACGGCGTGGCCTTCCGGGATTCAAGGGCGTGATATTCAACTGGAACCGTCAAAGTACTTCAAGTCTTTAACTGCTTCAGAATGCCTTCAATGCCTTCAAAAGCTCTCAAGTCTTCAATCTTCAAGGTGTGTCTTAAATGTGAAATGAGGGGCTCTATTTATAGTGGAGTGTGCAACCAACTTCCCTCAACAAACTCCCTAATTAATTAATTAATTAATTAATTAAGGGAATGAACATCGCCATAATCAAGTCCAGGTTCAAAACTCTATCATCTAATTCAAATTCAAATTAATTATAATTATTAAATTCAAATATAATAAAATTATATTTAAATTATAATTATAATTATTATTAAATTCAAATATGAATTGGGCTCAGCCCATCAATTCAATTACCCAACATCCATTTAATTGGGCTAATTAAATTAATTGTCATGACCCAATTAATTAAATTGGTCCAATAATCAATCTCAACATGAGCCCAATAATAATTTAACCGGTCCATTTGTCGGTTCAAATTTTCCGTGTCTACAAATTGCCCCCTCGAGACTCGCTGGGACATGCTGCTTGATGTGCTTGGAGTGGGGAAGTCTCGAAAATTACCAAGGGATTTGACACGCCTTTAATCAATGGACCAAAATATGTATTAAATTTTAATTAGTCCATCTTAAACTATGGATTTAGAAAATGCAAGTCCATGCTCAAAATGTCCGAATTATCACATGCCCAACACATTTAAGGGCACCAAGCAAAGTGCATCCATAAGCCCAAACACCTTAATATTTCCTCTCTCCATGAGCCCAGCACCTTAATATTTCCTCTCTCCATGAGCCCAGAATTATCAAAGGATTGAACTAAGATTAGATTCCTGAATATTCCATCTTGATTCAGTTGATAATCCACGCTAACGTTAAACTGACTGCAAGTAGGAATAAGCCACTAAATAAAAAAAGTAATAAAAATCAGAGGTGCAATAACAACCAAACTCCTCTCCAACCCCTAATAACCGTGTAAAGCAATAACTGAATCATGATCCAAGCCTATCTCATGCAAAATTCCAGCCGCAAAAATTCAATCCTACTTGCAATAGGACTCAAGAACTGCAACCCAACTCTAACTATGACTCTTCCTGTGATACACTATAAATAGGGGTTTGAACACAACCCCATTCACAGCCATATCGTACAACAGAGCAGTGAGCAGTGAAGAGAAATCGTTCGCCGGCTTTAATCAGGTATATTATCTGTTCTTGCCTTTTATTATCATTATTATTTTTTTGTCTTTCCCATACGCATCTTCATTTACAAAATGAGAAGAGCATTCAAGAAACAACAAGAAATCAAGAAGCCATGGAGTTTACAAACCCAATAAAGAAAAGCAACCGAAAATCTGCCCGGGTAGGACAATCACCGGAGCGTGGTATCACTGATACTGCCGAAGAGTGAGTTTCTACCTGGGGTACATAGACTTCGTTGCTGACGGAGCCTTTCATCTGGGACCGCCAACGTCTTCTTCCTCTGCTGTCAAATTGCTACAACGAAGAACAACGGGAAGTCTACCGAGTAGAACAACCACCGGAGCGCGGTATCATTGATGCCGCCCGAGAGTGGGTTTCTACTCGGAGTAGACGGATTTCCGTTGTGGATGGAGTTCCTCATCGGACTGCTCAACTGCCAACAGCCAACGCTGCCTCCTCGTCAACAGCACGCTGTCTCAAAGTCGCCGGAGTTGTTTGTCATCTGTTGGAGGCCATCGGAATCTGCTGTGCCTTACTGGTTCCACAAGAATTATTTTCTCCGCCGTTGAAGTCATTGGAGCTCTTCGCCATCTATCGCCAAAACTGGGCAACATCATGTGCAGAGAAACCTTGAACAAAGAATCTGGAATAGAGAAGATTGTTCAAAAAGCACTGGATTCGATGCTTCCTGATTCCAGTGAAACTGCATTCCTTGAGTCTGTCTCGCAGATAATGGACCACATATCCAAAAACTGTACCCATGGACTTAAGATGACTTTTGGCTTTATGGAGAAAAGACTTGAGCTGAACATTGCAATTTCCAATATGGCCTTCACAGCCCCACGTGGTTTTCATTGGGAATAGCATGCAATGCCTATCATCATATATTACATACATGTATACTGTATATCACATATGTTCCAACTTTCTTTATTTCATTTTATTTTGTTTTTTTTTCCTTTATATTTCGTTATTATTTTTTTTATGTTGTTTTCCCATTTTTTTTTGCTTTGTTTTTTTTTTTGTTTCTTTCGTTTCTTCCCTTTTTTTAATTTTGTTTTCACGTTTTTTTTTCTTGTTTTGATCCCTAGTTTTTTTTGCTTTTCCCTTTTCACTTTCTTTTTCTGTTTTTTTCCCTTTCGTTTTTTTTTTATCTTTTGTGTTTTGCTTTTTCTTTTGTTTTTTTTTTTTTTACTTTCATAACTCTAAATAACAACAAAGTTAATTATTACTATTATATTATACCTTCGATCATAATAATAATAATAATAATAATAATAATAATAATAATAATAATAATAATAACAACTTTGTTAATAATGATGAAAATAATAATAATAACCTTAATCATTATCATCATTATTTTTTGCAGTAATTTTTCTCAATTTTGACATAATCTCAACGCGGCTCAAAGATGGTGCAATTTCAAGACCAATGATTCGAAGGACAAAGGAAATTGGTGATATCAAGCACCAAGAGCGACCACAAAGTCACATTGGCCGTCAATCAACCCCTTGCATCCCCTTCACCGCCAAAGCTCACGGTGTCGTATCACGAACGCAATTGGACTCCTGAGTATAACATTCCACCATCCAAAGTGTGGACTTTGCAACCGGGATTGAAACACGAACCTTCCACGGACATCCTTCCCACGCTGGGGAATCGCATAATTGATGATGAGGTCAAGTGGGGTAACGACATCGATTTTAGAGGCGAATTCATTTACAGCCCAGGATACTGGGAATGGGCTGAAGATGTACTTAACCTCTTCAGAAAACCTCTAAGGGAAGGCATGATATATGATGCCGTGTTAGCGTCATTATTCACATATGACCGCAACGTTGACATTGTCCAAGATTTTTGCGAAGCGTGGTGCCCACGAACCAACACATTAATTACCTCCTCCGGCGAGATGTCCATATCGCTGCGAGATTTGTACATGCTTGGAGGGTTGCCATTGCTTGGGGATATCTACGATGAGCGCATCCCAAACGCCTTGGACTTGAACAAGGGTTCATACACATGCTGTGCGCACTTATTCGAGGCGTTTTTCCATTTGACTCAACAAGAAAATCACACCACTTTTATTCAAGCATCCCGATGGATCGACTTCTGGTGCAGGAAAACCCGAAGATATCCAGCTCCTCCGCCTCGAAAAGAGAATAAGAAATCTCGACCAAAGGCTGCTCACAACCCAAGCGGGATCCTTGAAACTGCTCTTAGATGGTCGCACGTGAGTGAAGCACCCTTCGTCGAACTAAGCATCCCCCCAAATCTTGAACAAGAAGTCTACTTAGCAGCATTTCTAGCGTGTTGGCTCTGTACGTTCGCACTACCGGGTAACCCAACGGCAACCATTCGCCCTGAGACTTTTAATATGGCGTGCAAAATGGCGAAAGGGATTAAGGTATGCCTCGCACCTCCAGTCCTTGCCAGCATCTACTATGGGTTAAACTCGATTTCAGAGTCTTTCTCTCCTGGTCAAATCGGCACCCCCTTCCCCATCCATTATGTATATGGATGGCTAGCAGCTTACTTCAATACTCACTTCAAGACCCCTAGCCTCATGTTGTTGTCTCTAAAGATGGTCACTTCTTCCGGAGAAGGCGGTGCTAAGCATTACGACAGAATTGATGCTCGTAAGAGGATTTTTAAGGGCGAACACGCGTCTTGGCTTTGCACGTCTCGTCAAAATGGTAGAGACTTCTTTTTCTGTGATGACAAGAGAGGGGGTAAAGATAATTTTGAATATTTCATATGTTTGCGCCCTGGTTTTCTTGTTTTACGCCAAGGACGCCAATGTAAGGCCGAGCCTTATGTACCCCATCGCTTCAGTCGTCAGTTTGGATTCGAGCCTTATGTACCCCATCGCTTCAGTCGTCAGTTTGGATTCTACCCTTATGTACCCCATCGCTTCAGTCGTCAGTTTGGATTCTACCAAGCATCTGCCCCCGGTTTGTTACTGACGGATGACCGCGACGTCACACTTGCTAAAGGGTTTCAACTCCATCGCCAGTATGAGCACTTCAACTCTATGTCTAGGGCCACATTTCCCATGATCCCGACTTTTCCAAAGAAACATGTGTCAGACACCTACAAAGCCTGGTTGGTTGATGTGCATGCAAATCTCCTTGAGACTCGCGTCAAAGACATAGTCATTAATGGTGACCCAAACGTAACCGTTAGAGAGGGAATAACTCAAGAACAAAGGGATCAACTGGATACTTTGAGAAAAGGCAAAGCACCAGTACAGGATGCCCCCCACGATCAAGTACCAGAACATGCAACCCAAAAGAGGAGGGAGGAGCAAGTGAGGCACCGAAGCTCAGACGAGGATGTTGATAGTGATCGCAATTTTAAACGAAACAGAAGACCGTCGAACGAGGTTAGGAAACTTTCCTAAACTTTTCCCTTTTACCATGATTCAAAATCTTAGCCTTATTGATATATGTATTCCTTTTATAGGGTTCTGCTGAGTTACATGTCAGTAATGACGCCCGGTCGTCGAATCAACATTCTTCTATAGGCGAGGTGGAACATAGCGACAGTTCTGAATCCCTTAATCAAGTGGCAGCATCTCAGCAATCACCATTGCCCACAAACCCACCTCACAAAGGACCACGACCGGAACCGTCTCATGTCTCTATTCTTCCTAGTGCAGATTCCTTCATGTCAAAGTATATGGCCATGATCGCAGGTATTTGGAATGAAATCTGCGAGAAGCTAAAGGAAACTCCAGCTGAAAGTGTTTCTTCTTTCAAAGGAAGTGTTGAGAGACAAATCCAACTTATGAAACATAACGCGGTAGACCTGTCATCATTAGAGAACAAGGTGGATGTTTTCTTTAAAAAGGCTGAGTATTATGATAAGATACGGTCCCAGCACTCAGAAGCGATGCCAGTTGAAACTCAAGTTGCGGAGTTATGTTCGGCGCAAAGTGCTCTTAAGGATGCTCAACAAAAGCTCTCTAAAACTCAAGCCCTTCTATCGGAGAAGCAAAAGATCCTTGAGGATTCTGACGGGCAAGTGACCCTCCTAGAAGAAGCTATAAAGGAAGCAGAGAAAACCACAAAGGAGGCTGAGAAAACCATAAAGGATTCAAGGGACGAGTTGACAAGGATCCATGATGAAAGGGCAAAGCTCCAAGAACTTGTGACTGAGGCTCAAGAACTGCACGACACATCACAAGAGGTTGTGACTTCTGCCGAAGAAACAGTGAAACGCATTCAGGAGACTCCTATGTTGACAAGTGAAGATGAAGATAAGCTTTCCTTAGCGGAGAAAGATCTAGAAGCAGACAAAGCAGATTTGATGAATTTTCGAATAGTGTAGATCTTTGATGTTTAGGTGTCATACTCCTTTAGTTTATGCTGTTTTATTTCGACTTTGTATGATTTTTTTTCTTCTTTTGAAACGAGACTTTGACGTGAGTTGAACTCATTATTTTCCCCTTTTTCACGAGACTTGCAAACAATTTTCTCTGATCACAAGTGCAAAAAAATGAGCTTGAATAAACCCCAAATGAGTCACTTTGAAACCAACTAACGAGAGAATCTACTTTAAATCATAACATACAATGAAATGACTAAACTTCAATGAATCTAAGTTGTTTCGAACGGACTTGACATAAAAGGATTTATTTTAATTATGACTGAACTTAGAAGAGAAAGTGTTTCTAAGCTGCCTACGTACTCCTGCGAAGGAGATCAAGTCAAACGTAGTTCAAATGATTTTTTTTTAATAAGTAAAGCCGTTCACAGTTTTAACTCATGCGGGCCAGGAGCGTCTATGACTTGTGTTGATACCCTAAGTTTAAGGGTAGTAGAGCTTTAGGAATCTCCCATTGATTGGACCAACCTTCAAACCATCTTCACTAACCAACTTGTAAGCCCCACCGGTGTATACTTCTTGAACCACATAGGGACCATCCCATTTTGGAGTGAACTGGTGGCCGGTTTTCCTTGTCACAATGATTGGTCTTCGAACAGCTAGTACCTTGTCACCAATTTGAAAGGAACGGGTCCTCACCCTTCTGTTAAAGGTTCTTGACATACGAGCTTGATAGAGGCAAGACTGCTTCCTAACTCAGCCAAGCGTAACTTGGCATTATCCTCATCAGTGAGATCCTCTTATATGGCCAACCTTAAAGAAGGTATTTGGCGCTCTAGAGGCAAGACTGCTTCCACGCCATACACCAAAGAATATGGAGTGCTCTGAGTAGGTGTGCGGTATGTGGTTCTATATGCCCATAACGCTTCTTCCATTCTGTCATGCCAATCACGTTTCGATTTTGAGACCACTTTTTTCAATAGATTGCATAGGGTCTTGTTAAAAGCTTCCGCAAGTCCATTCGCAGCTTGCAGATCCTGTCCATTAATTTATTGTCAAAGGGTTTCCCATTATCAGTCAAGATATATCGTGGGATGCCGAACCGATAGATGATATGAACACGGAGGAAGTCTGCCACATTTTCCTTCTTTACTTCTTTTAATGCCACGGCTTCTGCCCACTTTGAAAAGTAGTCGGTGGTGGCCAATATATATGTATGCCCTGCAGATGACTTGGGCGTAATTGGGCCAACCACATCAAGTCCCCAAGCATCAAACGGCCAAGATGCGACTGTTGGGTGTAGAGGTTCTGGTGGTTGATGGATAAAGTTTGCATGAACTTGACAAGCTTGGCACCTTCGAGCATAATCTATGCAATCCTTTACCATTGTAGGCCAATAGTAACCCATTCGTTTAATGTGGAAATGCAACTTAGGGCCGGACTGATGTGCACCACACACCCCAGAATGAGCTTCTTGCATGGCTTTTAATGCCTCTTCTTCTCCTAGACATCGGAGCCAGACTCCATCAAATGAACGACGATACATCGTCTCATTATAGTATATGAAGCGAGGAGCTCGGCGCTTTATATCCACCCTTTTGCGAGGATCTTCTGGTAACTTCCCATCAGTGAAGTAGTCAATCAACGGCTGCCTCCAGTCATCTTGGCCAATGTCGTAAACGGAAGCAGTAGGGAGTTCAACAGTTTCATCGACTGAGCCATCTTCGTTGAAGATAGGTGGAACTACCCACTTTTGACATACTTGTACTCGAGCGGTAGGATGAGCAATAGTTGAAGCCAATGCGGCTAAGGCGTCAGCTTGCTTGTTCTCTTTCCTTGGTACATGTTCAATCGTGACATCCCCCAACCATTGTATGAGTATCTTTGCGTAGTTGTTATATGGGACTAACTCTGCTTTCCTCACTTCGTACAGATCCATCACTTGCTTGACGACCAACTTTGAATCTTCATAGATGTTAATTCTTAGCTGTTTCATGTCAACTGCTATCTCCAGTCCCAGTATCAATGCTTGATACTCAGCAACATTGTTTGAACATGGCTCTGTCAAGGTGAATGAATATGGCAACACTTCACCTTCCGGGGTGATGAACACAACTCCAGCTCCTGCCCCTCCTCTATGCGCAGCTCCATCAAAATACATCTTCCATGGGGGTAGGACTTCGATGATAAGCACATCCTCATCAGGTAGGTCATCAGATAATTCCCATTCAGCCGGTATTGGGTGATCTGCTAAGAAATCGGCTAAAGCTTGCCCCTTGAGAGACTTTTGTGGCACATAGACGATTTCAAACTGTTGAAACAATAAATACCACCTTGCCAGGCGGTCAGAGAGAACGACCTTTGCCATAACAAACTTTACCGGGTTCGCTTTCGACACTAGTTGAATGATGTGAGCTTCAAAGTAGTGCTTAAGCTTTTTAATGGCGAACACGAGTGCCAAACATAGCTTCTCAATTGGAGAGTATTTTAATTCATTTGGGGTCATCATTCTACTGAGATAGTAGAGGGCATTCTCTTTCCCGTTGTCATTTTCCTGAGCAAGCAGGGCACCCACAGAGCTTTCTTGGGCAGAGATATAAAGGATCAGTGGGCGACCGTGAATAGGAGCGGTCAACACGGGCGGCTTCATCAAGTATGACTTGATACTTTCAAACGCATTCTTGCACGCCTCGTCCCATACGAACGGGATGCCCTTCTTCATTAGCCGACTGAAGGGTTGACATCTTCCTGCCAGGTTTGATATGAACCTTCGGATGTATGCTAACTTCCCTTGTAAGCTCTTAAGTGTTGGTCCCAAGGGGATGGGGTACAAGTCTAGAGGGGGGGGTGAATAGACTTGTATAAGATTTTGCAAATCTTTTCGACCTCTCGTGTGTATTAAACTTAGGATGTTTAGGTTTGATACCTCACGAGGTGAAGACAAAGTTTTATGCGCAGCGGAAATGTTATCCCCTTTTAGTTAGCACGAGTTTAAGTTAGTTCGAGAAGTGCGTTTATATGCAGTGCAATCGAGAGGTTAGCGAGAGATAAAAGCAGTAAGTAAATGCAAGAGAGATTTTTAAGTGGTTCGGCCAACCCGCCTACGTCCACTCTTCTTCCAGAAACTCCCTGGAAGGATTGCACTAAAAACTTCCCTTTTTAGTACAATATCGAGCGCTTGAGCTTTGATCACGAAGCCCGCCTTAAGCCTCAGGTTTTTCGCCCCGCTTCTTGTTACTCCACCTCTCGAGCACTTGACCTTTGATCACCAAGCCCGCGTCAAGCCTCAGGATCTTCACAAGACAGCTCCCGGGTTACTCCACCTCTCCAAGGTCTTTCTCCCCGCTTCCAGCTACTCCACCTCTCGAGCACTTGACCTTTGATCACCAAGCCCGCGTCAAGCCTCAGGTTTCTTTCACTCGGACAGCTGCCAGGTTACTCCACCTCTCTTGCTTAATCCAAAGCAAGGTGTTTTTTGGTTGTCACAGTTGAATGTAACAGGCTCCAATCTGACCACAAGCTATCGTTGAATCAACTTCGATGTAGAGCAGCTTCGGTCACCTTCTAGATGTGTAACAGTTTAAGCTTTGTAACTCTCTTAAACACTAAGATGTGTTTTCTCGCTGTTTTGAATATCTGGATGATATTCCAAATTTAAGTACTTGCACTTGAACGTTTTAGACGGACACCTCTTAAGAATTTTTCGAACCCCTTTTTTTTGTGTCTTCACATCCTTTTATATGAGAGTAGAGGAATAATTCCGTTGGAGGGAAAATTATTCCGTTTGAAATTTGTTTCCCATGCTGATCATGGGTCTTGCATATTTTCAGCATATTTTATGGAGTGGTGATCTTGTAACTTGAACCTCTTTGTCTTGTAGTGAATATTCCATAGTTCACTTTCTTGAGTCCATGCTCCACTTTCGTCTTTTGGTAAAAGTTACTCTTTTTATATTCCCATTATTCCTTGTTTGTAGGGAATCAGATCACTTCAGCATTGGTGCACCTTTTGACCGTTTGGGGTGGAAATCTGACGTGTCATCCATTTCCGCCCATTTTGAAATCTTCACGTTCGGCACCTCTTCATTATTCTATTCATCTCCATGATATTCTTCTTCTCCAAACTTTAAGTATGCTTCCTGACCGTCATTCAGCT
>NC_044923.1:19314689-19350669 GCF_003576645.1 Ipomoea triloba | reverse complement strand
AAGGGAATGTTTACAAAGTAGAGTTTAGTAGAAAAGTTTCAAAGAAATAAGACCAAGAACAACATAGATATCAATACATTGAAATAAGATGGAGTTTGAACCACGAGAGCTTACTTCTTGTTGGCTTTCCTCTTCTTGTTAATGGCTTCTCGTGTCTTGATGGGGTATTTCGGATTTACCAGGCTTAAGTATTCATCTGTGACATCTAGATGCCTGTAGTTCCTGTAGGCTTCCCCCACGAACTCACCATTAATTACTCCATCTTTCCACCAGGCAATGCATTCTTCTGGAGACATATTACTGTGTGTAGATATCCCAGTGGTTTTCAGAAGCTTGAATATCTCCAGGGTCAGAATTTGTTCAGTGTCTTCTCTGTTCCCAAACTTAAAGCTTGTCATGAGAAGATCTATCTTCCTTTCTTCTTCTGACTGTTGTTCTTGTCTTTTTCTTCTTCTTTCTCTGTCCTCTTCTCTCCTTCTCTCCATTTCCAGTGTGCGCTGGACCCTTAGGTTTTCTGCCTTTTTAGCATCCTCCATTGCTTTGCTCATGATTCTTGGTATTTTTGGAGGTGGTCCAGCTGGTTCACTTGCTGCCCTTTTCTTGCTTGTTGTATCCCCCTTCTTTTTCCCTTTATTTTCCCCCTTGTTGGCATCATCAGCACGGGAAAGAAGGATGGACATACCTTCGAAGATAGCTTAAAGCTGGGCAGGCACTTGGTTCGACAGGTCATCGAGTATGGCCTTCATCACATCCTGTCGAAGTTCACTGGAATGTTGAAAGGCTCGAAACTCTGCTCGCATCTCGGCTAATTCAGCCCTTGCACTTGCAGCCTCTGCTCGAGCTACAGCAGCTTCATCAGTGGCTTTCCGTGCTGCATCCTCAGCCCATATTGCCTGTTCGAGAAGTTCGGCATGACGGCCCTGGGATTCACTTGTGCCAGCAGCAGGCATTGCAGCATTGCGGACCACAACGAGTATTCTTTCGAGCTGAGCCATCTTCTGAGATTGATCAGCCATGAATTGACGCACTTCGCCAATGAAGACTTCTTCGGCCTGTTGATCATAGTCAGAAGTAGCAGGAGAAGAGGATCGATAGGTACCTTTTGTCGGAGGGGACTTGGGTGCTTCTAGATTTCCACCCATGACTTGCAGTTGCGAGTCCACCTCTCGATTAAGTATCTGAGGGGTCACAGGGACACCGGGTTCAGAGCTCGAAGGTGGCTCCATGTCAGGTGCTTCCCGGTTTCCACCTGAGGGATGGATCACTTCTTGCTCCTCACCTCTCGAACCTGGAGCCTCAGCTTCAGCAACTGTGGAGATAGGGTCAGCCAGAGAGGGTTCTTCGGTATTGGACGCTTCCCTGTTTCCATCCAATAGAGGTTCCCCCTCAGCATCACTTCTCGAACCAGTGCTGGGAACTTTGTCATCTGCTGGTGAGGTTGGAGACGAAGTGTCTACAGGTGCTTCCCGGTTTCCACCTTCGATGGTATCATCAGTACTCCTCGAACCAGCAGGACTTGGGGCAATCTGCTCTAAGTGCTCATTGGACTGCATTTCAGTCTGCTCCGATGAGTCTGGAATGATAATTATTTCAGGAGCAGTAGGAAAACCCGGCAGTGTGAGCAATGGAACTACACCCTCTCGAACTGTCTGAGCCTCATCGTTGTCAATCGAGGGTGTGGACGCAGGTGGTGGCAAAAGTAGAACAGTGTTGGGTGCCACTCGAAGTGCTTCAGAGGTCTCGGATTCACCTCTCGAAGCTTCTACCTGTTCGTCCAGAGCAGAGTTACTGACTTGGGACAGTGGGATTGCGGCTGTTGCGATATCATCGTGAGCAACCCCAGAGGTCTCTCCTGGACCTCTCGTGAATTCAACGTTCTGTCCCAAGGAGATGGCAGTGGCGAGCCTGATATCTTCTCGAAATTGTGCATCAAGTTCTGGATCCTCCTCAGGCTCAACCTCGGTTTCTTCAGCTATTCCTTTGCCCTTATCAGTTCTTCCACTGTTCAGTTTAGCCACTCTTGTTTCGTGGGCAAGGTCTAGGAGATGATGAGCTGGGATCTCGGAGATGCCCAACCACTGGAGTGCAAACTGCTCTTCTGCCTCCATTTCAGCTGCTTGACTCATCAATTGAGTGAACGAACTGGTTCTCCAGTTGATCCACCTGATCACCCTGGAGAAGTCATCAAGAGTGGGTGCTTCCACTGCCAATTGAGTGGAAACTTCTTCATATAAGTCATCCCGCCCATCAGAGATGATTTCAGTGGCAGAAATTGCTTCGTCTATCTGAGCTGTGATCTCTCGACTATGCTCCAAGAGATCATCTCCCACCCTGACTGTGTAATCTATCTCTCGAACCATCTCACGTGGTTCTTCTGCACCCCCTTGTACTGGATCACTGATCCCAGTACCTTCAACCTCTCGAGCCATCTCTCGAGATAAACCAACATAGTCAACATCTCCCTCAGCATCATCACCAGCGTGCAGACCGACAGAGAAAGCTGCTGATAGGGACCTGGTAGGGGGCACTCTCTCAACCTCAGTGGCCAGTGTAGCCTGAGGTTCCCCCTGGGCTTGTGCCTTGTCCTCAAACGGTACTTGAACAACAGAGGGTGTTACCTCTCGCATCTGGGTGACAACAGCAGTTTTGGCTTTCATAGCCCTCTTTGGCAGATGAACCCTTTGTATCAGTACATCGAGAGGTTCATCATCAGACTTCTTTTCCTCGGTTTGGGCTTTCCTTTTGCCCCTTCCTTTTGGCTGTGAGGGAGAAGGTGCAGCCTTAACACCTTTAGTTTTGGGGACTAGAGATTTCGTCCTACCCATATAGGTATTTCGATGAATCTCTTTTCCCTCCCTCAGTTCGAAGCCCTTCAGGCTTAGGAGAAATTGCACAACAAAGCCGAAACCAACCTTTTTACTGATCGACAGGTTGGCGTTGGAGACTGAGCGCATCACTTGCTGTTGGAGGAAGTTGAAGATAATATGTGCCCAGTCCAGCTTGTTGTTGTTCCAAATGGCATGGAGGATTTTGAGGAGGTCTAGACTAACCTCGTCAGTTCCGGACACCTTGCCGAGCACAAACTTCATGATTAGGTCGGCAGCGAGAGCAAACCTCTCCTTTAGGTGGTACTTGCGGAGGGCAGAGGATGCTCTGGGTGGTGCAGTCGCTAGTCGGATTTTCTCCCAGAAGGCTTGCTTGTCCAAGTCGTAATCCGATAGATGCTTGACTGCTTCCTCCGATGACGCGAAATCAAATGCCGCTCTGAGGTCACCTACAGATGTTGTGATGGGAAAATCATTAAAGCGGCTTTCGATTTTACCCTTCGTGACCTTGGCATTTGCGAACCATTCTGTGAAGTCGAGGGCGTGAATGATTCGGTAGTCGTGCGTCATGTATTTCATCAGTCCTACTTTCTCAAACTTCTTCAGGACTTTTTCCGCCATTTTTGGATTAGGGGAGTTGGTGATGAAGCCATTTCTGTCAAGGATACTCCCCGCCTTGACTTGTTTGATCTGAGAGCGAATGTGTAGCAACTCCCTCTGATATGCGTCGGAAGATGAGGTTGATGTAGAGGATTCGGACGCCATTGATGAAGGTTAGATGTTTTGGAGGGAATGTGTACTGCGTTTAGGATTTGGGGATTTTGGGTAAACGGTTTTAGCTTGAATCCGGGTAAAGAAGAAGGATTTGGCTTTTATATCATGTGGATTCGGGTTGGATATATGGGTAGGGTTGAATATTTGATCCGAGAAAAGATACCGGTTAATTTCAAAGAAGTAAAAGGTCAGAAATACCCTTTATAACGGTTATGTATGTAATATATGGTAAGGATATTTTGGTAAAGTATAATGCGGTTTTTGGATAGTGGGATATAATGAGATGTTTATACAGGCATGCTCCCATTAATCAAGATAATGCCCTTAAGTGCGAAAAACCGTCAGTAACCGATGACCACGTGGCTAGCATTAATATCCAAAGTTAGCCGTTTCCCCTCATATATTCGTTGAACTTATCGGATTCACCTCTCGAAGGTGAATTGTCTTCCACATGAGTTTAAGGATCTTCCCCCTGAGTGATTGATCCCTAAACCTCCTTATTCCTCCGTCTTGATCTGGTTAAGGATCTTCCCCCTGAGTGATTGATCCCTAACCCTCCTTATTCCTCCGTTCAGAGATATCAGTTTGTTATCTTTCGAAGTGACCTTTCGAGCTACCCTTCTTCGAGACATAACGTATATAGACAAACTGATCGGGTGACCTCTCGAACGACCTTTCGAACACAGATTGCGAGAGAAACAAGTTTGATTCATCTAAAAGATATCACTTGGAACATATCCTTAAGTTCATTTAGTGATTTCCAGATACATTACATATGAATCAATATCCTATTAGATTCCCTAGAAACTTTTGTTTGGCCTTGGTCAGCCTAATAGGAATCTATCGTTAAAGCAGGAACTAGCCATCTAAAGTCCTATTTGTCTAATAACAGAACTAGGGGTGGCTATTCCCTTTTCTTGTTCTTCTCTCCGGAGCTGCTTACTGTAGTTGGAAGTGACCATCTTCATCGCTAATCCTCTTAAGGTCCTTGGATTAGGTATGATCACCCCTTTGACTGCTGCTGACCTCAGAAAGTCCCATTTGGTCTTCCTCTCCATTTCCCTTGGTTCTCCATTTGGTTGAGGAAGGCCCTTTTCCAGAATGTGCAGCAGTAGGAGTTCCTCTTGTGCAGGACTCTCCTCCCGATTCCAGTATCCCATCGTTGTGGATCTCATCGTATTTGGGGATCCATTCACCTTGGATGGGAATAGAATTCTTGCTTGGATTATCAGGAAGCTCCGCAATCTGTTCACCCTTCGTTGATTCTGGATAGTTTTCTCCTTGAAAATCTTTGGACTTGACTGCCGGTTTCTTTTCTTTCCTCTATAAAAGAATGGAACATCATCTTTTCCTTTCTTTTTCTCCATGGGAAGTTGATGAACTTCTGAAAGAAACCCTCTTATTTATAGCTCAATAGGGTTATCACTTTTGAGTCACGGGATGCAATATGAATGACNGATTCTGGATAGTTTTCTCCTTGAAAATCTTTGGACTTGACTGCCGGTTTCTTTCCTCTATAAAAGAATGGAACATCATCTTTTCCTTTCTTTTTCTCCATGGGAAGTTGATGATATGAACTTCTGAAAGAAACCCTCTTATTTATAGCCCAATAGGGTTATCACTTTTGAGTCACGGGATGCAATATGAATGACCATTCAATGCTTGTGTAACTCCAAAGCTGCCATAAAGTTGATGAAACCGCCCCTCATATGCGAAACAGTTCATGGCACTAAATACAAGAAGATAAGATTTGACCATTCATCCCAATTCTATCATTCCCAATTCTAACCTTAGTTGAGAGAATCTATTTTCACATAACGCTTTTGTGAAAATATCTGCTAGTTGCTCCTCCGTTGCAACATATTCCAAAATAATGTCCTTCCTCTCAACATGGTCTCGGATGAAGTGATATTTGATATCAATGTGTTTCGTCCTGGAATGCAATACTGGATTCTGAGTGATAGCTATGGCACTTGTGTTATCACACATAATCTTAACCTCTTTACATTCAACACCATAATCCAGTAATTGTTGCTTCATCCACAAAATCTGAGCACAGCAACTTCCAGCTGCTACATACTCTGCCTCAGCGGTGCTTGTAGCTATCGAATGCTGTTTCTTGCTAAACCATGAGACAAGTCTTCCACCTAGNAAAGATCCACCTCTCGAATACCAAAGTCCAACACTTTGCGGACCTTTGAGATATCTAAGGATCTTTTTAGATGCATTTAAGTGGCTTTCCTTAGGACTTGCCTGAAATCTAGCCCATACACCTACTGCAAAGGATATATCTGGTCTACTAGCAGTTAAATAGAGAAGAGATCCGATGATACCTCGATAAGTGGTTTGATCGACCTCTCGACCTTCGCTGTCGACATCGATACGTAGAGAGGTTCCCATGGGTACTTTGACCGAGGATTTCCCTTCTATATTGTATTTTCTGAGCAGATCCTTGGTGTATTTCTCCTGATTGATGAAGATGCCTTCCTTAAGCTGTTGCACTTGTAATCCAAGGAAGTAGTTTAGTTCTCCCATCATGCTCATCTCGAACTTCCCTTTCATCAATCTGGAGAACTTCTCGCACAAGTCTGGATTGGTGCTTCCAAAGATGATATCGTCCACATAGATTTGCACCAATAAGATGTGATCCCCGTCCTTAATTCTAAACAATGTTTTGTCCACTAGGCCTTTGGTGAACCCACACTGAAGTAGAAAAGAAGATAAGGTATCATACCAAGCTCTCGGAGCTTGTTTTAAACCGTAAAGTGCCTTCTTTAATTTGTATACTTTGTCAGCTCCCACGTCCTTCAAGAAACCCGGAGGTTGTTCAACGTACACCTCTTCTTCGAGAAGTCCTTTCAGAAAAGCGCTCTTGACATCCATTTGATATACCTTAAAGTCTTTGAAGGCGGCATATGCGAGAAAGATGCGTATGGCTTCGAGACGTGCCACTGGAGCGAAGGTTTCTTCAAAATCTATTCCTTCCTCCAGACAATAGCCTTTGGCAACAAGTCTGGCCTTGTTCCTAACAATAACTCCATCCTCATTCATCTTGTTTCTGAAAACCCACTTTGTACCAATGACATTTTGATGATGAGGTCTCGGAACTAGTTCCCAAACATCGTTCCGCTCAAACTGATGAAGTTCCTCTTGCATGGCTTGCACCCAATCTGGATCACATAGAGCCTCATCGATCACCTTAGGCTCTATTTGAGATAGAAAGCAAGCAAACATGCTTTCTCTGTATGCTGATCTGGTTCGAACTCTGTCACGTACATCTCCAATCACTTGATCAGCAGGGTGACTTCTCAGCCATCTTAGGTCGGGTTGTGGCTCCTCAGTTGATACTTCCATTGAAGGTTGAGATGTGGTTTGAACATCTATGATCTGGATTGGATCAACTGAGTCAGGTGCTTTCTTCTTTGTAGATTCTTCATCATCTGAATCTGACTGGAGTTCTGCTACGTCTCGAACTATCGACTTCTTGTCTTCGAGAGGTAAGTTTGATCTCTCGATAGACTGTGGCTGATCTTCCTCAGCTGCTTCCGTTGTCTTTGACGGTTGATCTGTCGATGCCCTTTCATCAAAGGTAACATGTATGGACTCTTCAACCACCAAACTCCGTTTGTTGAAGACTCTGAATGCTTTGCTTGTCGATGAGTATCCCAGAAATACTCCATCATCTGCCTTTTCTTCAAAGGTTCTTAGTTGAGCCTTCCCATTGTTGTGGATATAGCATTTGCACCCGAATGTGCGGAAGTGGCTTACATTCGGTTTTCTTCCATTCCACAACTCATATGGAGTCTTTCCAACTCCTTTTACGATCAAGGACCGATTTTGGGTGTAGCACGCTGTGTTGATTCCTTCTGCCCAAAATCCTTGTGATATGTTGGCTTGCGAGAGCATGGTTCTTGCAGCTTCCTTGAGAGTTCTGTTCCTTCTTTCAGCAACCCCGTTTTGTTGAGGCGTTCGAGCAGCTGACAGTTGATGATGAATCCCGTTCTCGTTGCAGTAGCTCTCGATTACTTGATTAACGAACTCTCCTCCTTGATCTGACCGGATCTTTAGTATCGAGACATCCTTTTCAACTTGAACTTGCTTCAAGAGATTTGGCAGGGCAATTTTTGTCTCACTTTTCTTGGTTAAGAACACGGTCCATGTGAATCTTGTGTAGTCATCTACTACCACAAGAGTGTACTTCTTTCCCTTTATGCTGGGTGGATCCACTGGGCCAAATAAGTCCATGTGAAGAAGACTTAATGGTCTAGTGGATGATGTCTCGGCTTTGCTCTTGAAGGAGGATTTGATCTGTTTGCAACATTGACATGCCTCACAAATTTTATCCTTTCGAAACGTCACTTTGGGCAGTCCTTCCACTAAGTTCCTCTTAGTAAGCTTGTTGATAGTCTTGAAGTTCAGATGACTAAGCTTACTATGCCAATCCCAGCATAAATCTTCCTTGCTTCTTGCTAGCATACATAGGGATGGTTTTGCAGACCTCCAATCCACTATGTACATGTTTCCTTTCCTTGCTGCTTCCAAGACGACTTCGAGAGATTCCTCGCTCATAATCTGACATTTGCTTTTGGTGAAGACAACCTTGTAGCCTTTGTCACAGAACTGGCTTGTACTAAGGAGATTGAACTTGAGCCCTTCAACGTAGGATACTCCCTTAATAACCAGCTCATTCTTTTGAATTTCACCAACAGCTTTTGTGCGTCCCTTCTTCTCGTTGTCGCCAAATGTCACCAAGGGACCTTCGATAGGTTGGATGTTCTCTAGCAGTGTTAGATTTCCCGTCATATGTCTCGAACATCCACTGTCAATGAACCACACGTCCCTGGTGTCCTGCAAGGCAATTAAGCAAGTTTAGGTACCCAAACTTTGGGTCCTGGTGGGTTAGTGAGTTTAGGCATCCATTTATACCTTATGCCCATTATTCCAGGCCTAGGCGCAATGTAGCCATTGTACGTTTGATAATCATAAGGAATGCTAGCAAATGTTTTGAGCCTCTTTGGTGCATAAATCAACTTAGGTATAGACTTTTTGATTGGCTTATGCACCATGCCTTTCATACGCTGTTTGGTCATGTGAAATTGCTGAAAGTGAGGTTTCTTCCAGAACTTGTGATTTGATGACCAATTCTCACTAGATGGATAGAGTCTGCCTTTCTCCATCCGTGAGTTCCTAACTATGTGGATCTCAGACCTTCCATATTTGCCTTGAGGCGCATTATATGGAATGTAGCTCTTTTTGTACTTGGAATGGCCTTGCGAGAGATAGCAAGGTGATCTCTCGATATTGTTTACCCGGCCATTCTTCGTAGCTTTCCTATACTTTCCATTGCTGGTGTATAGGGACGGTTTATGAATAGCTACTCTGGTCTTTTCTGTTGGTCCTTTATGACCTTTATTTGGTTTGGGTTGAGATCCTCCATTTCTTGAAGTTCCCAAACCGTTGGTCTGTTTATTTCTCGAGAGATGGTCTCGATGGAACCCTAGACCGGTTCTATCACTTGTAGGTCTGTGATCATTCACCATTTTCTCCATAGCTTTGGAGGAATTAGAATATGATGCTATAACCTTTCTAAGATCATTTTCTGTGATCTCTCGAGTTTTGCACTCTTCAGTCAGTTGGATTATTTTAGCTTCTAACTCACTTACTTTGAGAGTTAGCTCTGAATTCTCTTTCGAGATGTTCTTAAGCATATCTCTTTCAGCAGTTAGCTTGCTGTTTTCTTCCCTGATTTTGGCATGAGTGCTATTAGCAACTGCGAGATCCCTTTTAAATGTTTCAAGCATCTCAAAGGGAACTGCGAGATCCCTTTTAAATGTTTCAAGCATCTCAAAGGGATCTTCATCACTTCTGAAAGATGTTTCAAGCATCTCAAAGGGATCTTCATCACTTCTGAAAGAAGAACAACGAGAGGTAGAAGTAGAGCAGCGAGATGTGGAAGTAGAGGTTACCTCGTTGTCAATGGCCATTAGGCATTGATTCTCTTCTTCCTTGGTGTTGTCAATGGCCATTAGGCATTGATTCTCTTCTTCCTTGGTGTATAAGCAGATGAGCCCCCATTGATTCTCTTCTTCCTTGGTGTATAAGCAGATGAGCCCCCTCTCATCCTCTGAGCTGCTGGTGTATAAGCAGATGAGCCCCCTCTCATCCTCTGAGCTGCTGCTGCTTTCACTGGAGCTCGACGTCTCGGACTCCTTGATTGTTCTCTCGAGTTCCTCAGCAACAAGCGTCTTTCTGCGCTTCTCCCTGGATTCCTCTATTCTCTTGGAATCCTTGCCTTCTTGGCCCTGATGCTTGCTTACTAGTGGGTAAGGGCATTCGGCCTTGAAATGTCCCGGTCTTCTACAGTTGTAGCATAGACCCTGATTTTCCTCCTCCGTCCTTCTGGATGGATATCTCTCATTTTTCCTTCTTGAGGANTAGAGCAGCGAGATGTGGAAGTAGAGGTTACCTCATTGTCAATGGCCATTAGGCATTGATTCTCTTCTTCCTCGGTGTATAAGCAGATGAGCCCCCTCTCATCCTCTGAGCTGCTGCTGCTTTCACTGGAGCTCGACGTCTCGGACTCCTCGATTGTTCTCTCGAGTTCCTCAGCAACAAGCGCCTTTCTGCGCAGATGTTTCTTTGTATCTCCCTTGAAGCCACTTTGTGCTGGCTTCTCTTTAGGTTCCTCCTTTCTCCTGGAGTTCCTGCCTTCTAGGCCTTGATACTTGCTTACCTTAGGGTAAGGGCAGTCAGCCTTGAAGTGCCCCGGTCTCCTGCAGTTGTAGCATAGACCTTGATCTTCTTCCTCCATTCCTCTGGATGTGTATTTCTCATTTTTCCTTCTTGAGGAGGAAGGTGAACTTGTATTGCTTTCCGGTGTCTTCTTCATGAACTTCCTGAATTTTCTTATGAAGAAAGCAAACTGTTCGTCAGATAAAAAATCAGTGAGATTAGAATCTGACCTTGAGGAGGTGGTTGGTTGGTCCGCAACCAGTGCCACATTCCGTCTGTCCACCACGTCCTCATCTCTCGGAAACATCTCAAATTCGAAGGCTTTGAGATCTCTGAATAGTTGGTCGGTTGTGGTGTTCTTCAAATCCCTGTGATCACGCATTGTGATCACCTTCATTTCCCACTCCTTGGTAAGGCCTCGTAAGACCTTCAGGTTTAGCTCCTTTTGTGGAATCTCCTTCTCGAGATCACTGATCTCTATTGATAGCTTCATGAAACGAGATTCCATGCTGTCGATGCTCTCCCCTGGCTTCATCTTGAAGTCCTCGAACTTCTTCATGGCCACGGTGAGCTTGTTCTCCTTCTCCTGTTCGTCACCTTCACCAATCAACATCAAAGTATCCCATACCTCTTTCGCCGTTTTGCACTTTCTTACTTTTGGAAAGATGGTTTCGTCTATAGCTCTGAAGAGAATATCCTTGGCAATGTTGTCCAAGTTGTTTCTCTTCCTATCATCACTTGTCCATTCTTCCCTAGGTTTGGGGACATACTTTGGTGTATCTCTGGTTTGCTCAGCAGTCGTGTTTACCATCATGATCTTGACTGGTCCAGATGTTATTACTTCGGCCATCTCATCATGGAGGGCTGATAGATACGCAAGCATGCGTGTTTTCCAGTCATCGAACCTGCTAAGATCAAAGAGAAGATGTCTCGACAACATGCTATCCATATTAGAAAAATTATCTCGTGCTTTGAAAATTTTTAAAAGATTTTTCAAAGAAGGATCTCTAGGCAATATAAACAAAGGTTTATATCGATCAGAGAACTTGCTCTGATACCAATTGTTGGTCCCAAGGGGATGGGGTACAAGTCTAGAGGGGGGGTGAATAGACTTGTATAAGATTTTGCAAATCTTTTCAACCTCTCGTGTGTATTGAACTTAGGATGTTTAGGTTCGATACCTCACGAGGTGAAGACAAAGTTTTATGCGCAGCGGAAATGTTATCCCCTTTTAGTTAGCACGAGTTTGAGTTAGTTCGAGAAGTGCGTTTATATGCAGTGCAATCGAGAGGTTAGCGAGAGATAAAAACAGTAAGTAAATGCAAGAGAGATTTTTAAGTGGTTCGGCCAACCCGCCTACGTCCACTCTTCTTCCAGAAACTCCCTGGAAGGATTGCACTAAAAACTTCCCTTTTTAGTACAATATCGAGCGCTTGAGCTTTGATCACGAAGCCCGCCTCAAGCCTCAGGTTTTTCGCCCCGCTTCTTGTTACTCCACCTCTCGAGCACTTGACCTTTGATCACCAAGCCCGCGTCAAGCCTCAGGATCTTCACAAGACAGCTCCCAGGTTACTCCACCTCTCCAAGGTCTTTCTCCTCGCTTCCAGCTACTCCACCTCTCGAGCACTTGACCTTTGATCACCAAGCCCGCGTCAAGCCTCAGGTTTCTTTCACTCGGACAGCTGCCAGGTTACTCCACCTCTCTTGCTTAATCCAAAGCAAGGTGTTTTTTGGTTGTCACAGTTGAATGTAACAGGCTCCAATCTGACCACAAGCTATCGTTGAATCAACTTCGATGTAGAGCAGCTTCGGTCACCTTCTAGATGTGTAACAGTTTAAGCTTTGTAACTCTCTTAAACACTAAGATGTGTTTTCTCGCTGTTTTGAATATCAGGATGATATTCCAAATTTAAGTACTTGCACTTGAACGTTTTAGACGGACACCTCTTAAGAATTTTTCGAACCCCTTTTTTTTGTGTCTTCACATCCTTATATATGAGAGTAGAGGAATAATTCCGTTGGAGGGAAAATTATTCCGTTTGAAATTTGTCTCCCATGCTGATCATGGGTCTTGCATATTTTCAGCATATTTCATGGAGTGGTGATCTTGTAACTTGAACCTCTTTGTCTTGTAGTGAATATTCCATAGTTCACTTTTCTTGAGTCCATGCTCCACTTTCGTCTTTTGGTAAAAGTTACTCTTTTTATATTCCCATTATTCCTTGTTTGTAGGGAATCAGATCACTTCAGCATTGGTGCACCTTTTGACCGTTTGGGGAGGAAATCTGACGTGTCATCCATTTCCGCCCATTTTGAAATCTTCACGTTCGGCACCTCTTCATTATTCTATCTCCATGATATTCTTCTTTTCCAAACTTTAAGTATGCTTCCTGACCGTCATTCAGCTTTGTTGGAGAATTGTTAGTGTATCAAGACCAAGGTTGATATCTTGATTGCTTGATGTCTTGTACTCAAGTATCGAGAGGTCTATCTCTTGAACTCTGTTTATGTCTCGAACTAGATAGCTGTATCGAGAGGTCCTACCTCTCGAACTCTGCTTATGTCTCGAGACTTAGTTGATGTCTCGCAGACCCTTATTCCTCCAGAGTTGTCCCATGCTTTCTTCTGATCTGTCTATATGATTACAACATGAGACTTCTAAGATGTTCAAACAGGTTTACCTTAAGCTTAAATATTTTCCGAGTTGAGCTCAAAGTTACCCGGTTGTATTTTCGCTCTTGGTTTACTTGTCGAACTTACAGCGTTTTGCCTATGTATCGAGACTTGGGGATTTCTACTTAACAGTTGGTATCATCAAAACCTATTACATGATGTTCCTAACATTAAGCTCATGAAGGTTTCGTGGTTCGGGCATCTTCATTATAGTGTCGATCTTAGCTTGTTCGATCTCGATGCCCTTATGTCGAATAGTGAACCCAAGAAACTCCCCAGCAGCAACCCCAAAAGCACATTTCAAAGGATTCATCTTAAGTTGAAACTTTCGCAAGCGGTCAAAGACTTTTCTTAAATGTCCCAAGTGATCTGTGCGAAGCTTTGACTTCACAACCAAGTCATCGACATAGCATTCCACCATTTTGTGAAGCATGTCGTCAAATATTCTCTGCATAGCCCTTTGGTATGTAGCACCTGCATTTTTCAAACCAAAGGGCATCACTTTGTAGCAATAGATGCCTTTAGGCGTTCGGAACGCTGCCAACTCCTCATCTTCCGGCGCCATGCGAATCTGATTGTAACCAGAGGAGCCATCCATGAATGACATGATCTCGTGCCCAGTTANTTGGCCGTTCTTCTTGCGCACGGGCACAATGCTGGATATCCAAGTTGGATATTTCACTTCGCGAATAAATCCGGCCTCTATAAGTTTGTTGACTTCCCCTTCAATTGAGGGAATAAGTTCAGGGCGAAAGCGCCGTTGAGCTTGCTTGACTGGACGGCATGCCTTTTTCACTGCCAGGTGGTGTACTACCACCTTTGGGTCTAACCCTGGCATCTCTTTGTAAGTCCATGCAAAGACATCAATGTGTTCTTTCAACAGTTCAACATAGATTTTTTCATCTTCATTAGAAAAGAGTGTGCTAATGAAGATAGGCCGAGGATTCTCAGGGGTTCCTAGATCAACCTCTTTTAATTCATCTATTGCGGTTCGTACCCCTTCCTCTAACTCGTGGGGTGCCTCTTCTGCGTCTTCTCCCTCAATCGGGATCTCATCACATAGAGTGATGTGGAAAGACGACGCCTCCTCGCCTTGAGGTGGTGCTACATCAGCACTTGAGCCAATGCTTTCCTCATTCTCCCCTTTCTGTACACGAGTGTGTACAATGGTCCTAGGTTGGACTTTCAGCGCTTCTCCGCATGAAATATGAATATCTGTTTCTCGTCTCATACGAGAAGGAATCATACTTCGAGGCCTTTTAGAAGGTTCCGCTTCAACAGGATGACTTGCGTTGTTTTTCACATCTTGGACAACTCCAAGTCGATCATGGATTGACTTTCTTTTGGGGGCTTGAGGGTTTGACCCCAATCTATCAAAGACTGAGCGCTGAGACTCTATCTTCCCCATTCTCTTGAAGACTGACTTCCTTTTGCCATTGGCAGGAGTGAGTTGTGGATCACACTCACCTTCATCTGTAGATATACAGTTGCTTGAAGCTCTGTTTATAAAAATTCGCACAGGTTTGGGAGGGACATAGCCTAATCCTTTGCGTGCATGTGGGTCCTGCTGGTTTGACTTGCCTCTACCACCGGCGTCTGGAATGAGCCTACCCAATTTCTGCGGTTCCTTGGGGTCGAAGCCTGCTTTAAACAAGAGTTTATAGGCATTGGGGTCAAAACCATCTCTGCGTTTCTCGGGCAATGTCTGACTTGTTCCCACCCGCACTTGATCTTCCAATGGGTTGACCGGTGTAGCTTTTAATGGTTCAATTCTTGTCAATGGGAAAACAAGTTCCTGGTCACAATGACTTTGGTCTACGACTTGCTTGCCCTTCCATTTCGGATCGGGGGGTGTATCATTACTGCTCTTATCAACGTCGTCTTCAACGACTTGTTTCTTTAAGTAAAATTTTGCATCTGCAAAGTACGACTCTGCGTCGGTGAATGGGATTTCATCGGCGACGACCTTCTCTATCACGCCGCCTTTCTCAAACATTAAACATTGGTGCCATGATGAAGGAACTACTCCATTTTCATGTATCCAAGGTCGACCCAACAACAGATTGTAGGATGCTCTTGCATCTATCACATAACACAAAGTACTTGAATTCAAAGATCCGATCCTGAGATCGAGTCTAATAATACCCAGGGCTCTTTGCCCGCCTTGATTAAATCCTTGAATCATCAAGCGGCTTTGCGAGAGCTCATCAGTTGAAATACCAAGTTCTTTCACAACTCGGAGTGATAGAATATTCACGGACGATCCTTGATCAATCAAAATTCTTTTAATCTTTTGTTCACGAGCATAACCTTCAACAAACAGTGGGCGATTGTGAGGTGTTCCACCCAGTAATAGATCTTCATCTTTGAAAGTTATCTCGGTGGTGAAAGATGTAGCCTTGTGGACTTGGATCTCGTCGCTTCCTTCAACCACAGGGAATGAACATTCTTCAACTTCAACATGCTTTTCCTTAGTGTTCAGGCCAGCCCCAAGAATATTCGTCCTATGTTGATGAAACACCTTTGGCATGTATTGAGCCAGGGAAACCGGTGTTCGCGGCTTGTTGGGATGCCCCTTCTTCTTCACGTCAGAAACGGGATCTCTTGCTGGCTTTTTCTTAATCCATCGCTTCGTTATTCTCTTCAATGGCCTAACAGGCCCAACATTATTCCTTTGCTTTCTATGGGTAACAAGCACCCAATCCCTCTCGTAGACGGAATCAACTTGTGGCGGCTTCGAGTGTTGCCCCCCAGTATGTTTCACAATAAAGGGAAGCGGACGTTTGCATTGCTTGCCCCCATCATTCTCACCATCCTCCATGAGTAATGGTGCAAACATTCCACATGAGATTTCATCCTCCATGAGTAATGGTGCAAACATTCCACATGAGATTTGGTTAGAGCTTGCCGTCGCATCAGACATTCCACATGAGATTTGGTTAGAGCTTGCCGTCGCATCAGTAATTCCACATGAGATTTGGTTAGAGCTTGCCGTCGCATCAGTAAGTTCAATTTTTCCATCACGAGCTAGCGCCATCACCTTATCTTTAAAAACAAAACAGTTTTCAATTGGGTGTCCGAGGAGGCGATGATACTTGGAATATTGGGGTCATCCACGCTAGAGGCTTCTTCGGGGCGCTTCATCTTGGGGTCATCCACGCTAGAGGCTTCTTCGGGGCGCTTCATCTCGGGGTCATCCACGCTAGAGGCTTCTTCGGGGCGCTTCATCTCGGGCAATTCAATCAACTTGAGTTTTAATAACTCATCAAACATGGGTGAAACAATCAACTTGAGTTTTAATAACTCATCAAACATGGGTGAAACGTCAGAGTCCAAGAACGGATACTGTTTCTGCTGCATCTCTTCAATGATTCTAGTTACCCTTGATGGCCCAAAGAATGACCTAGGCCTAGGCTTCTCAGTCACTTTGGTGAAAACCCGCACTGGTGATGTTTTCACGTTCATAACTTCTTTCTTTTCTTGCTTTGGGAAGGGTTTGCCCCCTTTCTTGACTTCTTGCCTTGCAGGTGCTTTAGAGGAGCTAGGCATACTTGACATATTAAGCCCTCCATTGTTCTCAATGCTCAACTCCATGTCGTGAGCGCGGCTGGATAATTCCTCAAATGTCCTGGGCTTGATACCTTGCAGGATGTATGATAGCCCGAAGTGCATGCCTTGGATACACATCTCAATTGTTGAACTTTGTGATATCTTTTCCTTGCAGTTGAGGCACAATTCCCTCCATCTCTCAATGTAAGCGCCTGCGCGTTCATCCTTCCATTGGCGAGCGGTGGTGAGCTCCAAGAAGCTAACAGTTCTTCTTGTGCTATAGAAACGAGTTAAGAACTCACGCTCCATGTCACTCCAGCTGTCGATGCAGCCATGCTCCAAGTCAGTGTACCAGTCAAAGGCGGTGCCCTTCAAAGAGCGAACAAACTGCTTGACGAGGAAATCTCCATATGTTCCAGCATCGTTGCAAGTTTCCACAAAGTGGGCGATGTGCTGTCTCGGGTTGCCTTTTCCATCGAACTGTTGAAACTTGGGAGGTTGGTAGCCCAGCGGCATCTTCATTTCTTCAATCCTTTGGGTGTAAGGCTTGGAGTAAGTGTATGAAGGTTGTCCTCCCTCGAGTCTCCCTTTGATTGCTCCCATGATATAGTCATTCAGCTGGTCGACGTGTATCATGCCCCCAGACACTTGAACACTCCTTTCAGCGGGATGCGGGCAAGAGGTAGTCTCTTCCATGTGCCTGCTTTGATGATATGGCGACTCGACGTCAATAGCCTCTTCTTGGGTTTGAGGTCGTTTCTCGGAAGCTCGACTTGTTTCGCCGTTCCTTCCGCTTTCAACCTTTTCACTCAGATCATTAAGCCTCCTTTCTTGACTGTGAAGAAGCCCGCTTATTCCCTCCAGAGCTTTGGTGATGTTTGCTAGCTGTTCCTCCACCGAAGCTGCGTTTGTTGCCATAGCGGGCATGACTGTGTAGACGTGGGTCCACTCCGAGGTCGGTTTCCACATCGGCGATGGATGAGATATGGGAGATGAGCTTTCGCTGCTAAGGGGCTCGCCTGATGGAGTAGGACTCGCAGGGCCCTTGCTGCTGGTAGTTGTACTTGAAGGAGTAGGGGAAGGACTTTCGCTTCGAGTAGCTTCATTTGAGGGAATAGGACTCTTGCTACCAACGGTCTCTGTTGTTGAGGATGAACCCCTATCATATGTAGCTTTCTTTGAGCCGATGGAGACGCCTCCAAGCCTTCGGACGACATTGCGAGCAATGTTTCGGGTCTCGGTCAACTCCACCCCTAGGTCCCTCACTCGACTCCAAGTCAGTGCACCTTGCACCTCGCGCCTGTCGGAGCCGGCCACAGAAGATGGCTTAGAGCCGGTAGCTTGAGCGTAAGTCTTTCTTGATGCCATTTTGATTCTTTGTATAGCTTGGAAGTGAAGAGATGAGAGGTAGAGTGGTTCCATTGGGCGTGCCAAAATCTGTAAACACAAAAAATTCGAAATTGTATATATTCACAATATCGGGTTACAGTGTGTGTGTAATTCAAGTTGCAGGTACAAAATCTCTGTATAGTCCTCTGATTCTTCACTGACGTGTTCTATTGAAGTGCCTCCGGGTTTCAAGTGGCGTAGCCTCCGGGATTCAAATAGCGTAGCCTCCGGGATTCAACTGACGTAGCTTCCGGGATTCAAATGGCGTAGCTTTCCGGGATTCAAACGGCGTGGCCTTCCGGGATTCAAGGGCGTGATATTCAACTGGAACCGTCAAAGTACTTCAAGTCTTTAACTGCTTCAGAATGCCTTCAATGCCTTCAAAAGCTCTCAAGTCTTCAATCTTCAAGGTGTGTCTTAAATGTGAAATGAGGGGCTCTATTTATAGTGGAGTGTGCAACCAACTTCCCTCAACAAACTCCCTAATTAATTAATTAATTAATTAATTAATTAAGGGAATGAACATCGCCATAATCAAGTCCAGGTTCAAAACTCTATCATCTAATTCAAATTCAAATTAATTATAATTATTAAATTCAAATATAATAAAATTATATTTAAATTATAATTATAATTATTATTAAATTCAAATATGAATTGGGCTCGGCCCATCAATTCAATTACCCAACATCCATTTAATTGGGCTAATTAAATTAATTGTCATGACCCAATTAATTAAATTGGTCCAATAATCAATCTCAACATGAGCCCAATAATAATTTAACCGGTCCATTTGTCGGTTCAAATTTTCCGTGTCTACATGCATAATTAGGGATATGAGAGTTATAGGGTGTTTTTTTGGATTTTCATTGTTGTGCATTTCCCTACCACTAGTGGTGTATTTTGTTAACACTAGTGGTGTATACGGTATTGACCGCACGGGAAGACGTGACCGCATTTGAGCAATATTAAGTGGACCTAACGTTATCATTAGTTGCATCAAACGTTATCATTATGTGCACCTATGTGAAAAACTTTATCATTAGGTGCACGAATGCTAACAAGGTAAATTACTTGCACTATTTAGTGAAAATAGTTGCACTTGTAAGTGATTTTACTAGCACTTTTACTTGCAAACTTGCACTGGTTACTTGTCCTTTTAACACATTTTACTTGCACAAAAATTTGAGTTTTTTCTTATGCCACAACATCTTTTTTTTTTAAAATTAGATCGGATTCGATGAATCTTGATTCGTGGGCGGCTGCGATTGGTTCTTAGTTCTTCCTGAGCACGCCTATATATATATATATATATATATATATATATATATATATATATATATGTATATGTATATGTAGTGAGAGCTTTCGAAAAATGTTTCTGTTGTCCCCTCTTGTAAAAGCAATTCCAGCTTTTGCATCCTTTCTATTAGCTTTGTGAGGAATTTATAATTTGCCTAGTTTCAAATGGGACCTTGGCAAGGGTAAGGCATCCGTGTGGCTTGGCTTGATTTGATTTGGTCTTGGTATATATGCATACCAAACGCCATCAAACTAGTTTTGTTTTACTACATATAACAAACACATCGTGCTCAACTTACCTACGTTATTTTTCTAATTTAGTCATACCAAATACAAATTCAAATGAAATCTTAAAAAAGTTATGCTTATTTTTTATATGTTTTTTTTAGTATAATGACTTATGTAAATAATTATTAGAACCGAATAACAAAAGAATGAGATGAAATAGATATGCGAGTGTAAAATTTTGACATATTGATTGCTCAAATGTGATATATAAATAAAGTATGTAATTAAAGAGACAACGACACTTTGAAGGGGTCTAATGTGGATTTATCTTACACTGGATGCGTTGTTGGTGATTGCAAGGTTTTACAACGACACTTTGAAGTAGTGTTTATTGATTTCATTTTTAGATCAGTGAATAAGCTTGCCCACGCTGTGGCAAGGACTGCTCATTCTCAACCTGGTTCTGGGCTATTTAGATGTCTTCTGCTCCATTTTGTATTTCGCATTTGATTTAATAAATTCTCTGAATTTATCTTTAAAAAAAAATAGACAAGTCGTATACCATTTTATATAACACCTGAGACTTATATAGTAGAAATATGAAAGGGTTGGAGCAATGACTTGAGTGGATCCGCGATGCTCAACTAACTGGATATTCCAAACATAATACTACCTCCGTCTCATTTTATGTGTCTATTTTGGTTAACGAAACTTGACTGAAGTTATTTTTAATATATTTTTTAATAATGTTAAGTTTAGTATACAAAATGTATATATTTAACAACTACACTAAAAGTACTATTAAATTTAAAAATAAGTAAAAAAATATTAAAGAAAATAAACAATGAAGAAAGAGTTGGTTTGACCAATGAATAATAGATAGGACAGATAAAATGGGACGAAAGTATTATTGTTGATTGAGTTTTATAGATTGATACCTTCTAAGAGTACTTGTAATTTTTGGAACTAATATGCCAACCCCACATTGAGTTAAGACTACCTAGGCCTACGTCAACCTATTCAGTGTGAACTACTTGAACTTTGGACCGTTTGCACTAATCATTAACCAAAAAAAAAGTAAATTTACTTGCAAATTAAATACTTATAACTTAAGTATCAATGTATTTCAATATTTTATATATAAAAACATGTAGCTAAAATAAATACGGAGTACTTACCTATTTTAAAGTTAATTACCGAAATGGTCTCTTGACTATAACGAAATTACCAATTTGGTCATTGACTATTTTTTTGACCAATTAAGTCCCTCATCTTTAAAAATCTTAACCAATTTGGTCCTCCGATCCGTTTGTTTTGCCGTTAGACATTCGTAAACTCGGATCAAATTGGTAATTTCGCTATAGTCAAATGTCCATTTTAGTAATTAACTTTTCGGAGAAAATGGTGCATGTGATGACCGAAAGAGTCTCTTGACTATAACAAAATTATCAATTTGGTCCCAAGTTAACGAATGTCTAATGGAAAAACAAACGGAGGACCAAATTGGTTAAGATTTTTAAAGTCGAGGGACTTAATTGGTGAAAAAAATTAGTTAAAGATCAAATCGGTAAATTCGCTATAGTCAAGGGACTATTTCGGAGAATAGCCTGAGGAAACCATAATATTTTTCCAACAGAGTGATTACAATTATGCACATATTTTGGTAAAATTGCAATAACATGATGTTGAAACACCTATTACAACACAAACTCCAACTGATGAGGGACAAAATAGAATAAAGAAAAAGAGAAACTTTGATCCTTTTGAAGTAGCAAACCGAAGAGCCAAAAGACTCAACGATTTTCCTATTTCTGCCAGACCACCCAGACAAAAACCAAACATACCCCCTGTGACACCCCAACTTTCTTTTCGCTGAGATAGGCATAACTTAAGCATAAAAGCTATAGATCTCAGAAACTACTCATAACATAGCGGAAGCATATAAAAACCTTAAGGGTGTCATGCCACACCTAGGTACAATCCATCCTAGGTGCACAGGCTATAATCCAAAACATCAATCCAACAAGGTAAAGACAAAAGATAAACGTCAAAACATAATCCATCTCTGAGGCTCACAGGCCCAACAAGTCTAATACAAAAACTAGTATAAGCATAGCAAAGGGAGACTAGCTCTATCGCGCTCTCAGCTCAGACTATGGCATACCTGGAAAACAGTTTAGAAAACCATTAGCAAAAGAATGCTAAGCAACCAACCACTCACACTCGTGAGAAAATACATAATATAATAAGGTTTGTAAATAGGTTTACACACACGTATAGAATATACGCACCAACAAACTGTTCTTTATTTAAAATCAGAGACTCAACAACAATAAGCTGAATAAGTCACAAACCAAGACTCTTCCAATGAAACCAACATCCAATAACGAATGCATAAGACATCAAGTCTATACACAAGATACCAACTGAATCACAACTCCAACAGAATAAACACAAAGGAACCAACCAAACCGACATATCAAGGAATAACAGATACCAACTGAGGTACAACCTCAACCAAATAACCACAAGGAAACCAATCCAACCATTATACCAAAGATAAGCATCAAACCACCATCCCCAAATCACAATAATAACCATAAGACCCACCACCATATTCATATCACAACACGGAGGCAATAAGCCCAACTACAGAGGCATACGAGCCCATCATCACAGAGGCACACAAGCCCATTATCACAGAGGCACACAAGCCCATTATCACAGAGGTACCCAATTCCCAATCACAGAGGTACACGGGCCCAAATACGGAGGCATACAATACCCTCCCAACCAACCACAAATAGACCATAATTCCACCAACTAAAACCCAAGGTTACCAAAGATTCAACAAGATAAGAAATGCTCATAAGGACTCAAGATCCCCACATACCAACTCAGATTCACCCACACAAATCACCCACCAACAGTGTTCATCTCACAATATGAACACAGTGCATACTTAGGATAGTAATCAAAGAATAAACCAATGATACTAACTCAAGAGATCAAGATAATGTCCAAAGATCATGAATAAATACTCAAGAATCAAGGTGGAATACTCAACAAGATGCTCAGTACACATTCCAGAATAAAAAAGGAATCAAACATAGTTCAAAAGACCTCAAAACAAACACTGATAAAAATACTAGTAGACCTAGCGGAACACAGCAACGGATCGTCCTGGTCCGTTAAACTGCACCGCAAGAGTAGACGGAAGAGGTTCACAGAATTCACCTCTCCGCCACACCATTCCGCCCTTACACTTGCGGAGCACATTGGCGGGACACATTATACCGCCAATGTGCACCGTAAGTGCACCCCCAACGCACAGATTCCAGAATCGGAACAAAATACACGATGAATCATTCCAGAATACAAATCATGCTCAGAATAAACAGATTACACATCTCAGAAGCCAATAAATCATGGAATTCATAACAAGAATTACTCATACACATCTAGATACAAAGGGTGATGAACACAAGTCCAACAATCCACAAACAAAGGTTCACATACCATCAAACAAAGCTATAACCCAAGAAAATTACAGGATTCCAACACCAAATCATATACATATAGATCAAGAGTGTAAAATAGATTTTAGTGCGACATGATGGTTACCTCTTGGAGCCCTTCTCAACCAAGCAATCCTCAAAACACCTCACAAAGCACCACCTCCTTCTTGATCATCTTTTTCCCAAGAAAGATCCCCAAAAGAATATGATGATAACTTATAAAAGACTATGAAAACAAGATGATAAAAGATGCCTTCCTAAGGAGAAACACTTACCCAAGTGCTATAGATCCTAAAAGAGCAATCTTGACTTGAAATCTTGAAGGATGAAGTGTAGGATATGCTTAGGATTCTTTAGAGGTGAAAGGAGTAGGATGAAATGTATTTTGTAGGAAAAAGGAAAGAGAGATAGGGTTGTAAGTACAAGACTTTTATATGAGTAGGGAAAATCATTACATATATCATGTATGTATCATATTAGGTTTTAAAACAAAACATGAGCTTATTTATAAGAAATGGGTCATCCATACCCAATATTAATTTAATGGATATAAATATGGTCCTTCTAATGATCGGGCCATTACATAATTAATATACTTGTAAGGAATAGAAAGGGTCCAATTAAAGAACATCCCTTACAAAATTAATTCAAGGAAATTGGGCCTTGGAATAAATAAATAATTCTGGAATAAGAAATATATATATATATATATATATATATATATATATATATATATATATATATATATATATATATATCAATTAGAAGAACGAAGCCCAATTAAATCAAATAAATTACACGGTAGAAATAATTACCGGTCTCAAGGCTTGAACGAAAATACGGGGTGTTACACCCCTCCAAGGAAAATAAAACTTGTCGAATGGGAAAAAAACAAAAGAAGAACAAAGTTGGATAGTGAATAAGTTGATAATGAAATTTAAAAATAATATGCACACTCTACCCCAAGGACCTGAAGTAAGGAAATGAGAAAAGAAAAAGAAAGAACATAGGAAAACCCCAAAGAAATACACTACTAAAGAAAAGGGAAAGAGAAATGTTGGAACATCTATTTCAACACCAACTGATGACCTCCGTCTAGCTTATAGTGAGAAGTTCTTAACCAAAGAAACTTCTAGACTTTGGATCAAGACAATACCAAAGAAAATCATTAGTAAAAAAATTACTTATACTTGAGAAACTGGAAGACAACAATCACATTGTAGAACTACTCATAGAAGGGAACTTCCTTAGTACTATCACCAACATTGAGCTTTATGAAAAAGAAATCATACAAGAGTTCTACTACAATCTCACAAAGGATACATCAACCCCTACATGCCCAATGTATGGAAATATCTATCTAAGAGGTACATTATTTGACTTCACTCATGCAATTATCAATGGGTATTTTGGAACTGGGAAAGAAGAACAAAAAGTTAAATTGGACAGTGAGCAAATGACTCAAGAACTCACAGCCAGCAAAAGCCTTGTTCAATTTAGATAAGTCATACTCAGATTAAGGGGGAGCCAATGAAGTATTAGTTTTTGCCAAAAATTTAACAAAGGGGGTGTTGGAAGATGATATTAGAAAGAAAGTATCAAAGGGTAGTAGTGTTATTCACATTAATATTGTTAATCTGTTTCCTCTTTTACTTGTATATATACCACCATACTATAAGCTACAAAACACACTGTTCAATACAACTCACCATTTTCCAGTTATCCCTTCCATCTTAATTTGTTCACTGCTGTGTATATTCCGTCATGGTATCAGAGCTCGCCAGTGAGGGAGCTGTGCCGCCACAGCTTCTGGCACCGGCGAGTCGAAGCCTGGAGATAGCTCATTATTCCGTTAGTCTCCGGCAACCGATCCGTAGAGGATCCTTGGTTCGCTGGCAGCGCTTCGATCCACAGATGCCGCTCTCTTATTCGTATTCAGCTCTTAGGTTATCTGACCAGTTGTCGGACTATGAGCTCGATCACATCGACGAAAAGAATCGCAATCTGAGCAGAGTACTCTTCGATTCAAGTCACTCATGGAGCAGATCCATGGAGATTTTGAGCAGAGTGCTCACTAATCGTTTGTTTACAACCTTCAATCGTGGTTCACGGAGTAGATCTGTGGAGATTTCGAGCAGAGTGCTCGTTGATCCTATGTTTCTAGTCTTCGATCGTAGTTCCCGGAGCAGATCCGTGGAAAGCACAAGCACAACGCTCGTTAGTCAGCCAAGCATTGTTGATTCAGTTTACGTCGGGAGATTGCCGGCGATTACCATTCAGAATTCGACTTTGCTTGAAGAACTGCAATTAGTGAAGAAGAGCAAGAAGAACAAGCCTGCTGGTGGAATCATCGCTAGAGATTTAGATGAATGTCGTCGGGGTCTATTTGATGTGATTCTAAAGTTGATTAACGATGTGAGTGAACTGTTCGGAGATCCCGAACGACACCAGCAATCACGTCGCGAATGTGCAGCAGTCATATAAACATGTGCAAAGTGTGCTGAGATCATTAATACTGGTAATCAATATATTTTTAATACGCAATCCAAATAATCATCTGCTGGGTCCAGTGATTGTAAAACTATTGCAAAATTATTTGAAGACGTTTTTGATAAACTGAACGATATGGCTGTGTTGCTTCCTGTGAGTAAAACTTGTAAGGCAAAAGCCAAGGAAGGTGATGATGTTAATGTGAAAGTTAAAGAGAAAGAGAAGACTACTCTGATTAGTTCTGGTATGCTCCTCTGTTTCACTACTCATACAGATGCTTAAGAGATTCATTCTTCGAAGTTTCAAGTTCTAGTGAAAAAAATGGTTTCCTTTGAGTCACTTGATGTGAAGCAGATTGGGCATGGATGTACTGGTTTTAGTGTAGTTCTCATTGTGGTTGGACTACTCTTCTTTGAGAAACATTTTCTCATCAAGGGGAATATCCTTACTTTCCTTGGAGTGGCCTTGACCATTGGAGTAAAGTCCTCCTTGCAATTATTTCCTAAAGGCCAAAACTTCAAGGGTCTTGTATCATTCGTTATTGGTTTATTCTTGGTTGGCATTGGGTGGCCAATCATAGGCATGATATTGGAATGCTATGGTTTTGTTGTGATATTTAGTTCTTGGCCTAGCCTTTTTAGCTTACCTGAGAAAGTTACATGTAGTTGGTTGGATATTCTGGCAACCATCAGTGGCATCACATGAACTATTAATGGAAAGACTACCACCTCATACTTGATAAAGTCAATGTATGAAGCAAGGGGCTGAGGACCGGGATGCTTAGCACTGTGGCTTACTACATTAATGGATATAAGACAAGGTCTCTTGGAGATTGTTTTTGTTGCCAAAGATTTTGAACAGAATTGTTTCTGCTGTGAGAATTCAGAAAGCTCAATCACTTCTTTATTCAACCAAGGTTGTTTATCATGTTGATTCAAAATTTGATGAACATGATATCCTCTATGATGTTTTGAGGCTTGATGCTGAGCATACAGACTTTACATGGGAAGATGTTCTGCAATTTTCAGTATATCTCATTGTGCCAGTCTCTCTCACTTCCATTCTAAGTTGAGCATACAAAAGATTTGCATGTCCAGCTTACCCGGGGGTGTTGGGGGATGATATTAGAAAGAAAGTATCAAAGGGTAGTAGTGTCATTCACATTAGTATTGTTAATCTGTTTCCTCTTTTTACTTGTATATATACCACCGTACTATAAGCTACAAAACACACTGTTCAATACAACTCACCATTTTCCAGTTATCCCTTCCATCTTAATTTGTTCACTGCTGTGTATATTCCGTCAGGGAGATTGTTGGCCCAGAGTAAGATTGTCAAAATCTTTGGCAAAAACAATTAAGTGAAGAAAAACCTAATAACAACTACGATTCGAACAATCAAAATCAAACAAATAAAAGAAATCCAACCAAGACTATGATTCATATTCAAAGAAGGTTTGGGGAAAAAGACAAGCCTATTTAAAGATTCTCCCTACTCAACTTGCGGTCAACCAAGCATGCACACAATCCTCTAAACTTCGACTTGGTGAAACAAATATTTCACTCTGTAAAAGTCTTGGTATTGAGTGTTTTAGGAAAAAGTATAAGGAAAAGATCTTATACCGTGCTAGTTCACAAAGGAGTAGTACAAAAGGTAAGTTTCAGTAGATAGATAAAAAATTGAGCCTATCGTGTAAAAATTACTCCAACTATTTTAAAATGTGTTCATAGTGAATTATGTTTTTTCCTAATAGGAGAATTGCCCAACATATTAGGGAATTCCCAAACTGAGTTAAGAAAATATTAGATTCACCAAGTGTCATACTCATCTAAAACAAAGCGAAATTAAATATGGATACCTGGTACTTTGAAAGTGGATGCTCATGACACATGACTAGGGACTCCAACAATCTTGAAAGAATTAGACAACTTGACAAAGGCCATGTCACCTTGGAGATGGAGCCAAGGAAAAAATAGTTGGAATAGAGACCATGAACATCCATGGACTCCCAAAATTAACTAAATTGTTTCTAGTTGAAGGGCTCAAGACCAACCTCATAAGTATTTGCCAACTATGTGATTGAGGATGAGCTTCAATTTAAAATTTCCAATGATCATTGCAATGTCTATGGCAAAGCTTGTGACACCCCGTAATAATTTATTCCGATATTTTCCGTAATTATTTCTAAAAGGGAATTATTCTAAGCTTAATTTCTTCAATTGAGAATAATTCCTAAGAAAACCATATTTTTGTCTTAAGCCAAATTGTTATAAGATTATATATATATCTGTGTGTGTGTATATTCCTCCTTAAGGCATTTTTGATCCACTACCTTATGGACTTCAATTTGATCCCTTATTGTTGACTAAACCTTATAGTCCAATAGAAATTAATATTTGAAATAATATAAGTCTTGTATGATTCAAAGGCTCATTTATATTCTATGTCACCCTAATGTACATATATATGAATATATGTATACATTTACCTTGTCTTATCCACTTACTATTTAAACCTAGCAAGACCTAAAATATCACAAAGCCATCCACTCCTCTCCTTCTTCATTTCCGTGCCACCACCATCATCATCCCTACCAAATAATCACCCCTTCTCACACTCAAGAAACCAAGACCAAGATTCATACATTATGCATTAGAAAGTTGAACCATGGTAAGTATTCACTTTTGAATCTCATTTCCTTTCTCGTATGTCTATATTCTTATGTTTTCTTCTACTTTTCCATTATGGGTTTGGGGTCTTAAGATCAAGATATGGAGGATGTGCTAAGATAAGCTTTGAGGAGCCCTTGGTGGATTAGATAGCTTCAAGAGGTAACCCTATGTCTAATAAAATCTATTTTCTACTCTTGTATGATATGGTGTGTAATCCTTGTGATTCTTGAGTATATTGTGGTTGAATATCCTTGCTATTGTGTCTTGATGATTGAGTTTTGGTTGTGTTGTTGACTTGTTGTCATGCCATTTATTATATTCTTGAAGTCATATTGATGTTGAGTATCTATTTTGGAAATTCTGAGCATTGAAGTGTATTGGCCTACTGAAGTAAGTAGTTTTAGTGGTGATGGATGTAGGTGGTAAAACGAGGAAAAGTCCCCGAGTGCTGTGTCTCTCAAGGATACAAATTGGAGTGAATTAGTGTTGGCATTTAGGATGTTAAGAGGTAAGAGTTGCAAGAACTAACTTAGAACAAGAGGATGATAAGGCATATGTTTGTACAAGGATTTTAAGGTTTAAAATGGTTGGTTTGGAAAAAGGTAAAGTGGAAATTGGGGCTCGTGGCTAGCCTATGTGGTCTACTATCTAATGGTTTTGCAAGCAAATGATTTGGATTCAACTAGGGAGTTCATGGCACTTCATCAAGTGGCGTCACACTTGGACTCCCACATCCTTATTCGGTTGGGGCATTTTATCAAACACCTTGTCTACCACTCCTCTCGGACCTCTTCCTTTCGGACTAAGGGCGGAGATGTGGATGAGTTGGACTCATGAGTGGCCGCTATCACGCACACACTCACTTTCACGGAGTTTGCTACCTAATGTGGCCACACTTAGGCACAAAACATATCAAACATCAACCACACAAGTATTCACATCCAAGAACATAAAGCTCACATTTTTAAAGCAATATCTTCAACAATTCAACCACATAGCTAGTTTCGAGGCCACCAATCCTGTAAGAATGTAATGCAGACTTCCAACGAATATACGCTATATTTAACTAGGGAATTAGATAAGAGACAATTACTCCTGATAATACTCCTAATAGATATAATGTAAAAATATGAACGCACCAAATAAGCACACCAATCATTTAATAACGCAGTTCGGAGAACATTCCTAATCTGCGGGGCCACGCCGAAAATTTTCCACTAGATCAACCCGCTGGTTTTTACAAGTACAAGGTTCAACCGATTTACAAAACTAGGCCTACCACCTATTTTAACGCCAACCTTATACAATAACTCAGTAAGAAAATTTTTAATACAATTTGAGCTAATCTATCAATTACACAAATTGTATGCCAACCTGGATTTTGACACAAGGTGTACTAGTACTGCGCGGAGCTGCTTCTCCAAATTTAGTACTCGTTTCTAGTCCCGAACATTTGAAGTTTCTTTTGTGTAGTCAATGACTCTTGAATTGTTACTCCCTAAAACTTCACTTTGATCTCATTACAAGACTCCCCTTTTATAGTGTTTTGTAGACCCTTGTTTTTAGGAAGTCCATCTCATGATCAGGCATGTTGCATGGATGTGAGAAAGAGAATTAATCTTGATCACATATTTTTTTCAAGACTAATTCATTAAATGCCACTTGCTGACTTTTCTTTAAAAGCACCTCCACATTTTGTGCCACACTCATTTTACTCCACACATCATATTTTGCACCACACATCATATTTTGCATTCATAATTCCTTTAGTACATGCTTCTTAATATTGTTTGATTTTATATGCCAATACACATAACATATGCCAATTAATTTGTACCAACAATCTCCCCCTTTGGCATATGTTGATCAAACAAACTCCAAATAACTTAACTCCCCCTTACTTTGTACTCCCCCTTTGTATGCTCCCCCTGACTTGCTTGCTTTGACTCCCCTTACGTATACTCCCCCTTTTGATAAACAAGTGCCAAAGGCAACTCAAGCACAGTATTAGTGAAGTAATAAAGTCGAAATTCAATCAAGAGCAATATATAAGCAATAAGTGGATAGAAGGGAGTGTAACATTGTGTTCAAGGGCTTGTAGTAGCTTATCACCGATAGGATAGATTTTCTAGGAAGCAAAGGCGGAGATATGGATTGCAGAAAAGAGGCCGCGAAAAGGATATCACATTAGACAGCTTTCACACCGGACTCTTCTCAGGTTCTTTTTGAACCATATTAAGTACGGGTAGCCCTCTTCTAAGTGAAATGTACACTAGATAGCTTTCACACCGGACTCTTCTCAGGTTCCTCTTGAACCACATTAAGCGCGGGTAGCCCTCTTCTAGGTACAGCCCAAAAAAAAATGTAGCATGATACATCGGTAAGACAACAGCGAGCAATAATATGGAATTTGTTGGCGCATATAGTAAGAAGCAATTGCAATCGCAAACAAAAAGTGCAAGTATTTCTGTTTCGGAGCATGCAGAACAACGTAGGATTTGAAGGCTTGAATTTTGTGATGGATAAATCAAGTTATGTGAAAGGGAAAAAGTTTCTGACACAGGTTCTATCCACCAACTACAGATATACTGTTAGGAACATCATGTAATAGGTTTTGATGATACCAACTGTTAAGTGAAAATCCCCAAGTCTCGATACATAGGCAAAACGTTGTAAGTTCGACAAGTAAACCAAGAGCGAAAATACAACCGGGTAACTTTGAGCTCAACTCGGAAAATATTTTTGCTTGAAGTAAACTTGTTTGAACATCTTAGAAATCTCGTGTTGTAATTTCATAGATAAAACAGAAGAAGGCACGGGACAACACTGGAGCAATAAGGGTCTGCGAGACATCAACTAAGTCTCGAGACATAAGCAGAGTTCGAGAGGTAGTACCTCTCGATACAGCTATCCAGTTCGAGACATAAACAGAATTCGAGAGATAGACCTCTCGATATTTGAGTTCGAGACATCAAACAATCGAGACATCAACCTTGGTCTCGATAAACTGACACTTCTCCAGTAATGCTGAATGACGGTCAGGAAGNAAACTTCACTTTGATCTCATTACAAGACTCCCCTTTTATAGTGTTTTGTAGACCCTTGTTTTTAGGAAGTCCATCTCATGATCAGGCATGTTGCATGGATGTGAGAAAGAGAATTAATCTTGATCACATATTTTTTTCAAGACTAATTCATTAAATGCCACTTGCTGACTTTTCTTTAAAAGCACCTCCACATTTTGTGCCACACTCATTTTACTCCACACATCATATTTTGCACCACACATCATATTTTGCATTCATAATTCCTTTAGTACATGCTTCTTAATATTGTTTGATTTTATATGCCAATACACATAACATATGCCAATTAATTTGTACCAACAATCTCCCCCTTTGGCATATGTTGATCAAACAAACTCCAAATAACTTAACTCCCCCTTACTTTGTACTCCCCCTTTGTATGCTCCCCCTGACTTGCTTGCTTTGACTCCCCTTACGTATACTCCCCCTTTTGATAAACAAGTGCCAAAGGCAACTCAAGCACAGTATTAGTGAAGTAATAAAGTCGAAATTCAATCAAGAGCAATATATAAGCAATAAGTGGATAGAAGGGAGTGTAACATTGTGTTCAAGGGCTTGTAGTAGCTTATCACCGATAGGATAGATTTTCTAGGAAGCAAAGGCGGAGATATGGATTGCAGAAAAGAGGCCGCGAAAAGGATATCACATTAGACAGCTTTCACACCGGACTCTTCTCAGGTTCTTTTTGAACCATATTAAGTACGGGTAGCCCTCTTCTAAGTGAAATGTACACTAGATAGCTTTCACACCGGACTCTTCTCAGGTTCCTCTTGAACCACATTAAGCGCGGGTAGCCCTCTTCTAGGTACAGCCCAAAAAAAAATGTAGCATGATACATCGGTAAGACAACAGCGAGCAATAATATGGAATTTGTTGGCGCATATAGTAAGAAGCAATTGCAATCGCAAACAAAAAGTGCAAGTATTTCTGTTTCGGAGCATGCAGAACAACGTAGGATTTGAAGGCTTGAATTTTGTGATGGATAAATCAAGTTATGTGAAAGGGAAAAAGTTTCTGACACAGGTTCTATCCACCAACTACAGATATACTGTTAGGAACATCATGTAATAGGTTTTGATGATACCAACTGTTAAGTGAAAATCCCCAAGTCTCGATACATAGGCAAAACGTTGTAAGTTCGACAAGTAAACCAAGAGCGAAAATACAACCGGGTAACTTTGAGCTCAACTCGGAAAATATTTTTGCTTGAAGTAAACTTGTTTGAACATCTTAGAAATCTCGTGTTGTAATTTCATAGATAAAACAGAAGAAGGCACGGGACAACACTGGAGCAATAAGGGTCTGCGAGACATCAACTAAGTCTCGAGACATAAGCAGAGTTCGAGAGGTAGGACCTCTCGATACAGTTATCCAGTTCGAGACATAAACAGAGTTCGAGAGATAGACCTCTCGATATTTGAGTTCGAGACATCAAGCAATCAAGATATCAACCTTGGTCTCGATACACTAACAATTCTCCAACAAAGCTGAATGACGGTCATACTTAAAGTCTGGAGAAGAAGAATATCATGGAGATGGAATAATGAAGAGGTGCCGAACGTGAAGATTTCAAAATGGGCGGAAATGGATGACACGTCAGATTTCCACCACAAACGGTCAAAAGGTGCACCAATGCTGAAGTGGTCTGATTCCCTACAAACAAGGAATAATGGGAATATAAAAAGAGTAACTTTTACCAAAAGACGAAAGTGGAGCATGGACTCAAGAAAGTGAACTATGGAATATTCACTACAAGACAAGAGGTTCAAGTTACAAGATCACCACTCCATGAAATATGCTGAAAATATGCAAGACCCATGATCAGCATGGGAGACAAATTTCAAACGGAATAATTTTCCCTCCAACGGAATTATTCCTCTACTCTCATATAAAAAAGGACGTGAAGACACAAAGCGAAAGGGGCGAACAAGTTCGAAATTCTTAAGAGGTGTCTGACAAAAACGTTCAAGTGCAAGTGCTTAACTTGGAATATCATCCTGATATTCAAAACAGCGAGAAAACACATCTTAGTGTTTGAGAGAGTTACAAAGCTTAAACTGTTATATATCTAGAAGGTGACCGAAGCTGCTCTACACCGAAGTTGATTTAACGATAGCTTGTGGTCAGATTGGAGTCTGTTACATTCAACTGTGACAACCAAAAACACCTTGCTTTGGATTAAGCAAGAGAGGTGGAGTAACCTGGCAGCTGTCCGAGTGAAAGAAACCTGAGGCTTGACGCGGGCTTGGGGATCAAAGGTCAAGTGCTCGAGAGGGGGAGGAACTGGAAGCGGGGAGAAAGACCTTGGAGAGGCGGAGTAACCTGGGAGCTGTCTTGTGAAGATCCTGAGGCTTGACGCGGGCTTGGTGATCAAAGGTCAAGTGCTCGAGAGGTGGAGTAACAAGAAGCGGGGCGAAAAACCTGAGGCTTGAGGCGGGCTTCGTGATCAAAGCTCAAGCGCTCGATATTGTACTAAAAAGGGTAGTTTTAGTGCAATCCTTCCAGGGAGTTTCTGGAAGAAGAGTGGACGTAGGCGGGTTGGCCGAACCACTTAAAAATCTCTCTTGCATTTACTTACTGCTTTTATCTCTCGCTAACCTCTCGATTGCACTACATATAAACACACTTCTCGAACTAACTCAAACTCGTGCTAACTAAAAGGGGATAACATTTCTGCTGCGCATAAAACTTTGTCTTCACCTCGTGAAGTATCGAACCTAAACATCCTAAGTTCAATACACACGAGAGGTCGAAAAGATTTGCAAAATCTTATACAAGTCTATTCACCCCCCCCTCTAGACTTGTACCCAATCCCCTTGGGACCAACAATTGGTATCAGAGCGAGTTCTCTGATCGATATAAACCTTTGTTTATATTGCCTAGAGATCCTTCTTTGAAAAATCTTTTGAAAATAGTTTCAAAGCACGAGATAAAATTTTAAAAATGGACAGCATGTTGTCGAGACATCTTCTCTTTGATCTTAGCAAGTTCGATGACTGGAAAACACGCATGCTTGCGTATCTATCAGCCCTCCATGATGAGACGGCCGAAGTTATAACATCTGGACCAGTCAAGATCATGATGGTAAACACGGCTGCTGAGCAAACCAGGGATACACCAAAGTATGTCCCCAAACCTAGGGAAGAATGGACAAGTGATGATAGAAAGAGAAACAACCTGGACAACATTGCCAAGGATATTCTCTTCAGAGCTATAGACGAAACCATCTTTCCAAAAGTAAGAAAGTGCAAAACGGCGAAAGAGGTATGGGATACTTTGATGTTAATTGGTGAAGGTGACGAACAGGAGAAGGAGAACAAGCTTACCGTGGCCATGAAGAAGTTCGAGGACTTCAAGATGAAGCCAGGGGAAAGCATCGACAGCATGGAATCTCGTTTCATGAAGCTATCAATAGAGATCAGTGATCTCGAGAAGGAGATTCCACAAAAGGAGCTAAATCTGAAGGTCTTACGAGGCCTTACCAAGGAGTGGGAAATGAAGGTGATCACAATACGTGATCATAGGGATTTGAATAACACCACAACCGACCAACTATTCAGAGATCTCAAAGCCTTCGAATTTGAGATGTTTCCGAGAGATGAGGACGTGGTGGACAGACGAAATGTGGCACTGGTTGCGGACCAACCAACCACCTCCTCAAGGTCAGATCCTAATCCCACTGATTTTTTATCTGACGAACAGTTTGCTCTCTTCATAAGAAAATTCAGGAAGTTCATGAAGAAGACACCTGAAAGCAGTACAAGTTCACCTTCCTCCTCAAGAAGGAAAAATGAGAAATACACATCCAGAAGAATGGAGGAAGAAGAAGATCAAGGTCTATGCTACAACTGCAGGAGACCGGGGCACTTCAAGGCTGACTGTCCTTACCCTAAGGTAAGCAAGTATCAAGGCCTAGAAGGCAGGGACTCCAGGAGAAAGGAGGAATCTAAAGAGAAGCCAGCACAAAGTGGCTTCAAGGGAGATACAAAGAAACATCTGCGCAGAAAGGCGCTTGTTGCTGAGGAACTCGAGAGAACAATCGAGGAGTTCGAGACGTCGAGCTCCAGTGAAAGCAGCAGCAGCTCAGAGGATGAGAGGGGGCTCATCTGCTTATACACCGAGGAAGAAGAGAATCAATGCCTAATGGCCATTGACAATGAGGTAACCTCTACTTCCACATCTCGCTGCTCTACTTCTACCTCTCGTTGTTCTTCTTTCAGAAGCGATGAAGATCCCTTTGAGATGCTTGAAACATTTAAAAGGGATCTCGCAGTCGCTAATAGCACTCATGCCAAAATCAGGGAAGAAAACAGCAAGCTAACTGCTGAAAGAGATATGCTTAAGAACGTCTCGAAAGAGAACTCAGAGCTAACTCTCAAAGTAAGTGAGTTAGAAGCTAAAATAATCCAACTGACTGAAGAATGCAAAACTCGAGAGATCACAGAAAATGATCTTAGAAAGGTTATAGCATCATATTCTAATTCCTCCAAAGCTATGGAGAAAATGGTGAATGATCACAGACCTACAAGTGATAGAACCGGTCTAGGGTTCCATCGAGACCATCTCTCGAGAAATAAACAGACCAACGGTTTGGGAACTTCAAGAAATGGAGGATCTCAACCCAAACCAAATAAAGGTCATAAAGGACCAACAGAAAAGACCAGGGTAGCTATTCATAAATCGTCCCTACACACCAGAAATGGAAAGTATAGGAAAGCTACAAAGAATGGCCGGGTAAACAA
>NC_044923.1:19288292-19314391 GCF_003576645.1 Ipomoea triloba | reverse complement strand
TTTGCTAGCATTCCTTATGATTATCAAACGTACAATGGCTACATTGCGCCTAGGCCTGGAATAATGGGCACAAGGTACAAATGGATGCCTAAACTCACTAACCCACCAGGACCCAAAATTTGGGTACCTAAACTTGCTTAATTTCCTTGCAGGACACCAGGGACGTGTGGTTCATTGACAGTGGATGTTCGAGACATATGACGGGAAATCTAACACTGCTAGAGAACATCCAACCTATCGAAGGTCCCTTGGTGACATTTGGCGACAACGAGAAGAAGGGACGCACAAAAGCTGTTGGTGAAATTCAAAAGAATGAGCTGGTTATTAAGGGAGTATCCTACGTTGAAGGGCTCAAGTTCAATCTCCTTAGTACAAGCCAGTTCTGTGACAAGGGCTACAAAGTTATCTTCACCAAAAGCAAATGCCAGATTATGAGCGAGGAATCTCTCGAAGTCGTCTTGGAAGCAGCAAGGAAAGGAAACATGTACATAGTGGATTGGAGGTCTGCAAAACCATCCCTATGTATGCTAGCAAGGAGCAAGGAAGATTTATGCTGGGATTGGCATAGTAAGCTTAGTCATCTGAACTTCAAGACTATCAACAAGCTTACTAAGAGGAACCTAGTGGAAGGCCTGCCCAAAGTGACGTTTCGAAAGGACAAAATTTGTGAGGCATGTCAACGTTGCAAACAGATCAAATCTTCCTTCAAGAGCAAAGCCGAGACATCATCCACTAGACCATTAAGTCTTCTTCACATGGACTTATTTGGCCCAGAGGATCCACCCAGCATAAAGGGAAAGAAGTACACTCTTGTGGTAGTAGATGACTACACAAGATTCACATGGGCCGTGTTCTTAACCAAGAAAAGCGAGACAAAAGTTGCCCTGCCAAATCTTTTGAAGCAAGTTCAAGTTGGAAAGGATGTCTCGATACTAAAGATTCGGTCAGATTAAGGTGGAGAGTTCGTTAATCAAGTAATCGAGAGCTACAGCAACGAGAACGGGATTCATCATCAACTGTCAGCTGCTCGAACACCTCAACAGAACGGAATTGCTGAAAGAAGAAACAGAACTCTCAAGGAAGCTGCAAGAACCATGCTCTCGCAAGCCAACATATCACAAGGATTTTGGGCAGAAGCAATCAACACAGCGTGCTACACCCAAAATCGGTCCTTGATCGTAAAAGGAGTTGGAAAGACTCCATATGAGTTGTGGAATGGAAGAAAACCGAATGTAAGCCACTTCCACACATTCGGGTGCAAATGCTATATCCACAACAATGGGAAGGCTCAACTAAGAACCTTTGAAGAAAAGGCAGATGATGGAGTATTTCTGGGATACTCATCGACAAGCAAAGCATTCAGAGTCTTCAACAAACGAAGTTTGGTGGTTGAAGAGTCCATACATGTTACCTTTGATGAAAGGGCATCGACAGATCAACCATCAAAAACAACGGAAGCAGCTGAGGAAGATCAGCCACAGTCTATCGAGAGATCAAACTTACCTCTCGAAGACAAGCAGTCGATAGTTTGAGACGTAGCGGAACTCCAGTCAGAATCAGATGATGAAGAGTCTACCAAGAAGAAAGCTCCTGACTCAGTTGATCAAATCCAGATCATAGATGTTCAACCCACATCTCAACCTTCAACGGAAGTATCAACTGAGGAGCCACAACCCGACCTAAGATGGCTGAGAAGTCACCCTGCTGATCAAGTGATTGGAGATGTACGTGACAGAGTTCGAACCAGATCAGCATACAGAGAAATCATGTTTGCTTGCTTTCTATCTCAAATAGAGCCTAAGGTGATCGAAGAGGCTCTATGTGATCCAGATTGGGTGCAAGCCATGCAAGAGGAACTTCATCAGTTTGAACGGAACGATGTTTGGGAACTAGTTCCGAGACCTCACCATCAGAATGTCATTGGTACAAAATGGGTTTTCAGAAACAAGATGAATGAGGATGGAGTTATTGTTTGGGTTTTCAGAAACAAGATGAATGAGGATGGAGTTATTGTTAGGAACAAAGCCAGACTTGTTGCAAAAGGCTGAGTTATTGTTAGGAACAAAGCCAGACTTGTTGCAAAAGGCTATTGTCAGGAGGAAGGAATAGATTTTGATGAAACCTTCGCTCCATGTCAGGAGGAAGGAATAGATTTTGATGAAACCTTCGCTCCAGTGGCACGTCTAGAAGCCATACGCATCTTTCTCGCATATGCCGCCTTCAAAGACTTTAAGGTATATCAAATGGATGTCAAGAGCGCTTTTCTGAACGGACTTCTCGAAGAAGAGGTGTACGTTGAACAACCTCCGGGTTTCTTGAAGGACGTGGGAGCTGACAAAGTATACAAATTAAAGAAGGCACTTTAAGGCTTAAAACAAGCTCCGAGAGCTTGGTATGATACCTTATCCTCTTTTCTACTTCAGTGTGGGTTCACCAAAGGCCTAGTGGACAAAACATTGTTTAGAATTAAGGACGGGGATCACATCTTATTGGTGCAAATCTATGTGGACGATATCATTTTTGGAAGCACCAATCCAGACTTGTGCGAGAAGTTCTCCAGGTTGATGAAAGGGAAGTTCGAGATGAGCATGATGGGAGAACTAAACTACTTCCTTGGATTACAAGTGAGACAGCTTAAGGAAGGTATCTTCATCAATCAGGAGAAATACACCAAGGATCTGCTCAGAAAATACAATATAGAAGGGAAATCTTCAGTCAAAGTACCCATGGGAACCTCTCTACGTATCGATGTCGACAGTGAAGGTTGAGAGGTCGATCAAACTACATATCGAGGTATCATCGAATCTCTTCTCTATTTAACTGCTAGTAGACCAGATATATCCTTTGCAGTAGGTGTATGTGCTAGATTTCAGGCAAGTCCTAAGGAAAGTCACTTAAATGCATCTAAAAGGATCCTTAGATATCTCAAAGGTACGCAAAGTGTTGGGCTTTGGTATTCGAGAGGTGGATCTTTCGAACTTATGGGTTATTCAGATGCGGACTTTGCCGGTTGTAAAATAGATCGAAAGAGCACATCAGGGACATGTCAGTTTCTAGGTGGAAGACTTGTCTCATGGTTTAGCAAGAAACAGCATTCGATAGCTACAAGCACCGCTGAGGCAGAGTATGTAGCAGCTGGAAGTTGCTGTGCTCAGGTTTTATGGATGAAGCAACAATTACTGGATTATGGTGTTGAATGTAAAGAGGTTAAGATTATGTGTGACAACACAAGTGCCATAGCTATCACTCAGAATCCAGTATTACATTCCAGGACGAAACACATTGATATCAAATATCACTTCATCCGAGATCATGTTGAGAAAAAGGACATAACTTTGGAATATGTTGCGACGGAGGAGCAACTTGCAGATATTTTCACAAAAGCATTAAGTGAGAATAGATTCTCTCAACTAAGGTTAGAATTGGGAATGATAGAATTGGGATGAATGGTCAAATCTTATCTTCTTGTATTTAGTGCCATGAACTGTTTCGCATGTGAGGGGCGGTTTCATCAACTTTATGGCAGCTTTGGAGGTACACAAGCATTGAATGGTCATTCATATTGCATCCCGTGACTCAAAAGTGGTAACCTTATTGGGCTATAAATAAGAGGGTTTCTTTCAGAAGTTCATATCATCAACTTCCCATGGAGAAAAAGAAAGGAAAAGATGGTGTTCCATTCTTTTATAGAGGAAAGAAACCGGCAGTCAAGTCCAAAGATTTTCAAGGAGAAAACTATCCAGAATCAACGAAGGGTGAACAGATTGCGGAGCTTCCTGATAATCCAAGCAAGAATCCTATCCCCATCCAAGGTGAATGGATCACCAAATACGAGGAGATCCACAATGATGGGATACTGGAATCGGGAGGAGAGTCCTGCACAAGAGGGACTCCTACTGCTGCACATTCTGGAAAAGGGCCTTCCTCAACCAAATGGAGAGCCAAGGGAAATGAAGAGGAAGACCAGATGGGACTTTCTGAGGTCAGCAGCAGTCAAAGGGGTGATCATACCTAATCCAAAGACCTTAAGAGGATTAGCGATGAAGATGGTCACTCCCAACTACAGTAAGCAGCTCCGGAGAGAAGAACAAGAAAAGGGAATAGTCACCCCTAGTTCTGGTATTAGAGAAATAGGACTTTAGATGGCTAGTTCCTGCTTTAACGAAAGATCCCTATTAGGCTGACCAAGGCCAAACAAAAGTTTCTAAGGAATCTAATAGGATATTGATTCATATGTAATGTATCTGAAAATCACTAAATGAACTTAAGGATATGTTCCAAGTGATATCTTTTAGATGAATCAAACGTGTTCTTCTTGCAATCTGTGTTCGAAAGGTAGTTCGAGAGATAACCCGATCAGTTTGCATATATACGTTATGTCTCGAAGAAGGGTAGTTCGAGAGGTCACTTCGAAAGATAACAAACTGATATCTCTAGACGGAGGAATAAGGAGGGTTAGGGATAAATCACTCAGGGGGAAGATCCTTAACCAGATCAAGACGGAGGAATAAGGAGGTTTAGGGATCAATCACTCAGGGGGAAGATCCTTAAACTCATGTGGAAGACCATTCACCTTCGAGAGGTGAATCTGTCAAGCTCAACGGATACATGAGGTGGAACGGCTAACTTTGGACATTAATGTTAGCCACATGGTCAACGGTTACTGACGGTTTTCCGTGTTTAAAGGCTTTATCTTGATTAGTGGGAGCATGCTTATATAAATATCAACTTAAATACTCCACTATCCTAACGCTGAAACCATTTTACATCTTACCAAAATACCCTTACCCTATCTTATAAGCTGACCGTTATCAGGGGTATTCCTGACCTTTCACATCTTTTAAACTAACCGGAATTTGTTCACGGGTCAAACTCTCAACCCTACCCATATATCCAACCCGAATCCACATGATATAAAAGCCAAATCCTTCTTCTTTACCCGGATTCAAGCTAAAACTGTTTACCCAAAATCCCCAAATCCTAAACGCAGTACACATTCCCTCCAAAACATCTAACCTTCATCAATGGCGTCCGAATCCTCTACATCAACCTCATCTTCCGACGCATATCAGAGGGAGTTGCTACACATTCGCTCTCAGATCAAACAAGTCAAGGCGGGGAGTATCCTTGACAGAAACGGCTTCATCACCAACTCCCCTAATCCAAAAATGGCGGAAAAAGTCCTGAAGAAGTTTGAGAAAGCAGGACTGATGGAATACATGACGCACGACTACCGGACCATTCATGCCCTCGACTTCACAGAATGGTTCGCAAATGCCAAGGTCACGAAGGGTAAAATCGAAAGCCGCTTTAATGATTTTCCCATCACAACATCTGTAGGTGACCTCAGAGCGGCATTTGATTTCACGTCATCGGAGGAAGCAGTCAAGCATCTATCGGATTACGACTTGGACAAGCAAGGCTTCTGGGAGAAAATCCGACTAGCGACTGCACCACCCAGAGCTTCATCTGCCCTCCGCAAGTACCACCTAAAGGAGAGGCTTGCTCTCGCTGCCGACCTAATCATGAAGTTTGTGCTCGACAAGGTGTCTGGAACTGACGAGGTTAGTCTAGACCTCCTCAAAATCCTCCATGCCATTTGGAACAACAACAAGCTGGACTGGGCACATATTATCTTCAACTTCCTCCAACAGCAAGTGATGCGCTCAGTCTCCAACGCCAACCTGTCGATCAGTAAAAAGGTTGGTTTCGGCTTTGTTGTTCAATTTCTCCTAAGCCTGAAGGGCTTTGAACTGAGGGAAGGAAAAGAGATTCATCGAAATACCTATATGGGTAGGACGAAATCTCTAGTCCCCAAAGCTAAAGGTGTTAAGGCTGCACCTTCTCCCTCACAGCCAAAAGGAAGGGGCAAAAGGAAAGCCCCAGCCAAGGAGAAGGACTCTGATGATGAGCCTTTGGATGCTCTGATTCAGAGAGTTGCTATGAGGGCCAAAAGGGCCAAAAATATTGCTGTCACCCAGGTTCGAGAGGTGACACCGTCGGTAATACAAGTACCCTTCAAGGACAGGGCACAAGCCCAGGGGGAACCTCAGGCTACACTGGCCACTGAGGTTGAGAGAGTGCCCCCTACCAGGTCCCTGTCAAGAGATTTGTGTGTCAATCTTCATGATGATATTACTGCTGAGGGTACTGGTGAATCTGTATTAGAATCTCGAGAGGAGGTTCAAGAGGTTGAAGGTACTGGGATCAGTGATCCAGTACAGGGGGATACAGAAGAACCACGACAGGTGGTTCGAGAGATAGATGATTCAGCAGCTGAAGCTCAGGACTACATGGTAGCTGCTGATGATCAGGGCATTGTGGTCAGGGACCCAGTGCAACATGCTCTAAATATTGAGTTGACACCCACTGAATCTGCTCAGATTGATAGATCAGTTGCTCAAGTAATAGCAGATGTCAGATTGGAAGATGATCTCTCGGATAATGGTCGAGAGATCACTACTACAGAGGTTCTGTCTGACGGACAGATTGATGGAGAAGAAGAGGTCACTACTCAGTTGGAAGTGGAAGCACCTATTCTTGATGACTTCTCTAGGGTGATCAGGTGGATCAACTGGAGAACCAGTCCTTTCACTGAACTGATGGCCCAAGCAGCTGAGATGGAGGCAGAAGAACGGTTTGCACTCCAGTGGTTGGGTATCTCAGATATCCCAGCTCATCATCTCCTAGACCTTGCCCACGAAACAAGAGTATTCAAGCTGAACAATGGAAGATCTGATAAGGTTAAAGGCATAGCTGAAGAAACCGAGGTTGAGCCTGAGGAGGATCCAGAACTTGATGCGCAATCTCGAGAAGATATCAAGCTCGCCACTGCCATCTCCTTGGGACAAAACATTGAATTCACGAGAGGTCCAGGAGAGACCTCTGGGGTTGCCCACGATGATATTGCAACAGCCGCAATCCCACTGTCCATCCTCCTCTCCCGTGCTGATGATGCCAACAAGGGGGAAATAAAGGGAAAAAGAAAGGGGAAAATACAACGGGCAAGAAAAGGGCAGCAAGTGAACCAGCTGGACCTCCTCCGAAAATACCAAGAATTATGAGCAAAGCAATGGAGGATGCTAAAAAGGCAGAAAATCTAAGGGTCCAGCGCACACTGGAAATGGAGAGAAGGAGAGAAGAGGACAGAGAAAGAAGAAGAAAAAGACAAGAACAACAGTCAGAAGAAGAAAGGAAGATAGATCTTCTCATGACAAGCTTTAAGTTTGGGAACAGAGACGACACTGAACAAATTCTGACCCTGGAGATATTCAAGCTTTTGAAAACCACTGGGATATCTACACACAGCAATATGTCTCCAGAAGAATGCATTGCCTGGTGGAAAGATGGAGTAATTGATGGTGAGTTCGTGGGGGAAGCCTACAGGAACTATAGGCATCTAGATGTCACAGATGAATACATAAGCCTGGTAAATCCGAAAGACCCCATCAAGACACGAGAAGCCATTAACAAGAAGAGGAAAGCCAACAAGAAGTAAGCTCTCGTGGTCCAAACTCCATCTTATTTCAATGTATTGATGTCTATGTTGTTCTTGGTCTTATTTCTTTTAAACTTTTCTACTAAACTCTGCTTTGTAAACATTCCCTTTTATAATCATATATATATCTTTTGCTGGGGGTGTTGCGTGAGTTCTATTATTCATGTTTTAGTAGAGTATTTGTCAAACTTACCATATGCGCTGAAAAATAAAATCTATGTTAATTCTTTCTATCAAATCAGCCATATAGAGTAAGTATAAGTGTTGGCATCATCAAAAAGGGGGAAATTGTTAGGAACATCATGTAATAGGTTTTGATGATACCAACTGTTAAGTGAAAATCCCCAAGTCTCGATACATAGGCAAAACGCTGTAAGTTCGACAAGTAAACCAAGAGCGAAAATACAACCGGGTAACTTTGAGCTCAACTCGGAAAATATTTTTGCTTGAAGTAAACTTGTTTGAACATCTTAGAAATCTCGTGTTGTAATTTCATAGATAAAACAGAAGAAGGCACGGGACAACACTGGAGGAATAAGGGTCTGCGAGACATCAACTAAGTCTCGAGACATAAGCAGAGTTCGAGAGGTAGTACCTCTCGATACAGCTATCCAGTTCGAGACATAAACAGAGTTCGAGAGATAGACCTCTCGATATTTGAGTTCGAGACATCAAGCAATCAAGATATCAACCTTGGTCTCGATACACTAACAATTCTCCAACAAAGCTGAATGACGGTCAGGAAGCATACTTAAAGTTTGGAGAAGAAGAATATCATGGAGATAGAATAATGAAGAGGTGCCGAACGTGAAGATTTCAAAATGGGCGGAAATGGATGACACGTCAGATTTCCACCACAAACGGTCAAAAGGTGCACCAATGCTGAAGTGGTCTGATTCCCTACAAACAAGGAATAATGGGAATATAAAAAGAGTAACTTTTACCAAAAGACGAAAGTGGAGCATGGACTCAAGAAAGTGAACTATGGAATATTCACTACAAGACAAAGAGGTTCAAGTTACAAGATCACCACTCCATGAAATATGCTGAAAATATGCAAGACCCATGATCAGCATGGGAGACAAATTTCAAACGGAATAATTTTCCCTCCAACGGAATTATTCCTCTACTCTTATATAAAAAAGGACGTGAAGACACAAAGCGAAAGGGGCGAACAAGTTCGAAATTCTTAAGAGGTGTCTGACAAAAACGTTCAAGTGCAAGTGCTTAACTTGGAATATCATTCTGATATTCAAAACAGCGAGAAAACACATCTTAGTGTTTGAGAGAGTTACAAAGCTTAAACTGTTATATATCTAGAAGGTGACCGAAGCTGCTCTACACCGAAGTTGATTTAACGATAGCTTGTAGTCAGATTGGAGTCTGTTACATTCAACTGTGACAACCAAAAACACCTAGCTTTGGATTAAGCAAGAGAGGTGGAGTAACCTGGCAGCTGTCCGAGTGAAAGAAACCTGAGGCTTGACGCGGGCTTGGTGATCAGAGGTCAAGTGCTCGAGAGGTGGAGTAACTGGAAGCGGGGAGAAAGACCTTGGAGAGGCGGAGTAACCTGGGAGCTGTCGTGTGAAGATCCTGAGGCTTGACGCGGGCTTGGTGATCAGAGGTCAAGTGCTCGAGAGGTGGAGTAACTGGAAGCGGGGAGAAAGACCTTGGAGAGGCGGAGTAACCTGGGAGCTGTCGTGTGAAGATCCTGAGGCTTGACGCGGGCTTGGTGATCAGAGGTCAAGTGCTCGAGAGGTGGAGTAACTGGAAGCGGGGAGAAAGACCTTGGAGAGGCGGAGTAACCTGGGAGCTGTCGTGTGAAGATCCTGAGGCTTGACGCGGGCTTGGTGATCAGAGGTCAAGTGCTCGAGAGGTGGAGTAACTGGAAGCGGGGAGAAAGACCTTGGAGAGGCGGAGTAACCTGGGAGCTGTCGTGTGAAGATCCTGAGGCTTGACGCGGGCTTGGTGATCAGAGGTCAAGTGCTCGAGAGGTGGAGTAACAAGAAGCGGGGCGAAAAACCTGAGGCTTGAGGCGGGCTTCGTGATCAAAGCTCAAGCGCTCGATATTGTACTAAAAAGGGAAGTTTTAGTGCAATCCTTCCAGGGAGTTTCTGGAAGAAGAGTGGACGTAGGCGGGTTGGCCGAACCACTTAAAAATCTCTCTTGCATTTACTTACTGCTTTTATCTCTCGCTAACCTCTCGATTGCACTACATATAAACACACTTCTCGAACTAACTCAAACTCGTGCTAACTAAAAGGGGATAACATTTCCGCTGCGCATAAAACTTTGTCTTCACCTCGTGAAGTATCGAACCTAAACATCCTAAGTTCAATACACACGAGAGGTCGAAAAGATTTGCAAAATCTTATACAAGTCTATTCCCCCCCCCCCCTCTAGACTTGTACCCCATCCCCTTGGGACCAACATATACTACTTCATGAAAAATAACAACATTATTAAATTCACTAAGACCAAAACTGAGAGAGGTTACCCATGGACTAGTCATCAACAAGAAGGGGAAGCCGGTGAGTCATCATTAGAGGACGAAACCGAAGAGGACGCAACCTCAGAAGGAACATCGACATTCTCCGCGTCTTCACGACGAAGCCTTTTCAGAATATTATCAATCTTTACACGACGGCAGGCCAGCCGCTTTTGCTCGTCATGGATGGCAACCAACTCTTCTTCAAGAATGTGGATAGTATCGACTATAGCACCATCAGTTGAGGACCGAGTCTGGTGGTGGGAATCCTCAGGAGCACCAAGGTCATCAACATGAATTCCATGTAGTAGGCGAGGATCTACCTTAATAGGTAAAGATTGAGCCTCATAATCCTCGGTATCATGTTTTTTAAATCCCTTGCACCATTCCGAGCGTCCAGTATCTGCTGAAAGAGCAATTTGCCGAGATTAATCATGACACCCTGGTCAATTTTGTAGAGAAGCACAGCCATGGATCTCTTGACATAGGAATGATGTTTGGTTGGCATCCAATTCGTACATGCAATCTTGTGCAGCAGTGCGAAGGATGCAGTGAGGTCTACAGCCTTAATAGTATCCTTTGCAACCCATCGAGTTTTAGCCCCACCTGTCAGCTTGGCAGTAATCTGGTCCATATCCTCAAGAAATTCATCATCATAATCAGCAGACCAAAAGTAATGATTGATACTATCTGGACCAAAATCAAACAATCGTCCCCGAATATAAACATGATTGTGACAGACCAATTTCGGAGCCAGATTAGCATAAAATTCATAGACTACGGGTTTAACAAACTGGTCAATAGTAACCACAGAGGTAAACAATTGGCATGACTTCAATTTTCCAATAAGACCCGTTTTCGCAGTAAAATCACTAATGACAATCTTCTTCTGGCATATAAAACTTTTAACAGACAACGAACGATAGAAGGAGGATAATGCAGCACAGTAAAATAAATGAGAAAAGGCATTATCTGAGAGAGTTTGCAAAGGCTGGAGGGGAGAGTACTCTGATGATTCACTCGTAGAGATATGTTGAGTAGAAGGAGGATGTAACAGTCCTTTGCCAGCATACTGCGGTAAGCGAACGGTTGGTATCGGCTGCGGTTGATTTTGGCTGCGGTTATTTTTGGCCGAAGAAATCTCCACAAAGCCGCGGCAAACTGGTGCATCTGTACGTAGGGTGGACAGTTTTAGCTGCGGTTGGCCGACCACGGAGGGCGAGGACGATGGCTGATCACCGGCGGAAGAGGGATGCGGCGATGATGATTGATCATTGGCGGCGGCAGGGCAGTGCGGCGACATGGCTTCGAACTGCAGGCGCCGAGCGACACTGGCCGGCGACGAAGGTGGCCGAGCGGCAGCGGTGGCGGCAGCTAGTTTGGACCGCGTCCGGTGAGCTACGGCGGCGGTCGACTGCGAGCGTCTCAGCGGCATGGCGCGGGTGCGATGGAGATAAGAAAAGGAAAAAAAAATCGGTGAATCCGTCGCTGGTCGTGTAGGTCTGAGACGGAAAACAAAACAGAACAATAAAGGAAATAAAGGAAGAAAGAAAAGAAAAAAAATAAGGAATTTGAATCCAAAAAGGAAACTAGTTAGAGATATATGCAAACACCAACTAACAAAAGAAATTCAAAAAAAAAATATATATATATATATACATATATGTTATATTGTAAAGAAAGTATGAACCGAATAGAAATACAAATCACGTGAAAACATAACAAAAAATAAATAACGAAAATAAGTGATAAAAAAAATAAATGTATAAACAAAATAAAAAATTTGAAACGTATATAAATATATCAAAAGTATGAATTATCGCAACGCACACAACCCAAGTTTGTCCCGTAATTCCTCAAATTTATTTCCGTCTAACGCCTTAGTAAAAATGTCTGCAATTTTGATCCCCTGTTGGCACAAAATCTAAACAAACAATATTATCGTCCACAAAGTCACGAATGAAATGATGTCGAATATCTATGTGTTTCGTTCTGGAATGAAGAACTGGATTTTTTGTTATGCTTATCGCACTAAAATTATCACAGTATAGAGTGATTACCTGTTGTGCAATTCCATAATCAGCAAGCATTTGTTTCATCCATATTAATTGAGCACAACTGCTTCCTGCAGCGATGTATTCAGCCTCGGCAGTAGACAGCGAAATAGAATTCTGTTACTTGCTTAGCCAAGATACAAGATTTGATCCTAGAAAGAAACAACCTCCAGACGTGCTCTTTCTGTCATCGATGTTACCTGCCCAGTCAGCATCAGTAAAGCCAACTAGTTGGGTGCTGGATTCGCTTGAATACCAAATCCCCAGCTCCAAGGTACCTTTAACATACTTTATGATTCTTTTGACTGCGATTAGATGCGACTCCTTTGGATTCGCTTGATATCTTGCACATGCACCAATGCTAAAACTTATGTCAGGTCTACTAGCTGTCAAATACAGTAAACTGCCAATCATGCTTCTATATGCACTTGGATCAACAGACTTCCCATCGTCATCTCGATGAAGTTTTATATGAGTAGGAAAAGGAGTGCGAACACTTCTGCTGGTGTCTAGTCCGAATCTTTTTACAAGATTGTGAGCATATTTAGTTTGAGAGACAAACATACCACTATCTGTTTGTCTAATTTGGAGGCCTAGAAAATATGATAAATCACCCACCATGCTCATCTCAAATTCTTCTTTCATCATATCGACAAAATTGTCAGTATATATATCTGACGTGGAACCAAACACTTGTTGGTCCCAAGGGGATGGGGTACAAGTCTAGAGGGGGGGGGGTGAATAGACTTGTATAAGATTTTGCAAATCTTTTCGACCTCTCGTGTGTATTGAACTTAGGATGTTTAGGTTTGATACCTCACGAGGTGAAGACAAAGTTTTATGCGCAGCGGAAATGTTATCCCCTTTTAGTTAGCACGAGTTTAAGTTAGTTCGAGAAGTGCGTTTATATGCAGTGCAATCGAGAGGTTAGCGAGAGATAAAAGCAGTAAGTAAATGCAAGAGAGATTTTTAAGTGGTTCGGCCAACCCGCCTACGTCCACTCTTCTTCCAGAAACTCCCTGGAAGGATTGCACTAAAAACTTTCTTTTTAGTACAATATCGAGCGCTTGAGCTTTGAGCACGAAGCCCGCCTCAAGCCTCAGGTTTTTCGCCCCGCTTCTTGTTACTCCACCTCTCGAGCACTGGACCTTTGATCACCAAGCCCGCGTCAAGCCTCAGGTTTCTTTCACTCGAACAGCTGCCAGGTTACTCCACCTCTCTTGCTTAATCCAAAGCATGGTGTTTTTGGTTGTCACAGTTGAATGTAACAGGCTCCAATCTGACCACAAGCTATCGTTGAATCAACTTCGATGTAGAGCAGCTTCGGTCACCTTCTAGATGTATAACAGTTTAAGCTTTGTAACTCTCTCAAACACTAAGATGTGTTTTCTCGCTGTTTTGAATATCAGGATGATATTCCAAATTGAGCACTTGCACTTGAACGTTTTAGACAGACACTTCTTAAGAATTTCGAACCTCTTTTCTTTTTAACTCCTTTTTCTCTCTTTTCCCCTTTTTTCTTCCCCTTTTTTTCTTCTGTGTCTTTACGTCCTTATATATGAGAGTAGAGGAATAATTCCGTTGGAGGGAAAATTATTCCGTTTGAAATTTGTCTCCCATGCTGATCATGGGTCTTGCATATTTTCAGCATATTTCATGGAGTGGTGATCTTGTAACTTGAACCTCTTTGTCTTGTAGTGAATATTCCATAGTTCACTTTCTTGAGTCCATGCTCCACTTTCGTCTTTTGGTAAAAGTTACTCTTTTTATATTCCCATTATTCCTTGTTTGTAGGGAATCAGATCACTTCAGCATTGGTGCACCTTTTGACCGTTTGTGGTGGAAATCTGACGTGTCATCCATTTCCGCCCATTTTGAAATCTTCACGTTCGGCACCTCTTCATTATTCCATCTCCATGATATTCTTCTTCTCCAAACTTTAAGTATGACCGTCATTCAGCTTTGTTGGAGAATTGTTAGTGTATCGAGACCAAGGTTGATATCTTGATCGCTTAATGTCTCGAACTCAAATATCGAGAGGTCTATCTCTCGAACTCTGTTTATGTCTCGAACTGGATAACTGTATCGAGAGGTCCTACCTCTCGAACTCTGCTTATGTCTCGAGACTTAGTTGATGTCTCGCAGACCCTTATTCCTCCAGAGTTGTCCCATGCTTTCTTCTGATCTGTCTATATGATTACAACACGAGACTTCTAAGATGTTCAAACAGGTTTACCTTAAGCTTAAATATTTTCCGAGTTGAGCTCAAAGTTACCCGGTTGTATTTTCGCTCTTGGTTTACTTGTCGAACTTACAGCGTTTTGCCTATGTATCGAGACTTGGGGATTTCTACTTATCAGTTGGTATCATCAAAACCTATTACATGATGTTCCTAACAATTTCCCCCTTTTTGATGATGCCAACACTTATACTTACTCTATATGGCTGATTTGATAGAAAGAATTAACAAGGATTTTATTTTTCAGCGCATATGGTAAGTTTGACAAAATACTCTACTAAACCATGAATAATATAACTCACGCAACACCCCCAGCAAAGATATATATATGATATAAAAGGGAATGTTTACAAAGCAGAGTTTAGTAGAAGATTGAAAGAAATAAGACCAAGAACAACATAACATCAATACATTGAAATAAGATGGAGTTTGGACCACGAGAGCTTACTTCTTGTTGGCTTTCCTTTTCTTGTTAATGGCTTCTCGTGTCTTGATGGGGTCTTTCGGATTTACCAGGCTTAAGTATTCATCTGTGACATCTAGATGCCTGTAATTCCTGTAGGCTTCCCCCACGAACTCACCATCAATTACTCCATCTTTCCACCAGGCAATGCATTCTTCTGGAGACATATTACTGTGTGTAGATATCCCAGTGGTTTTTAGAAGCTTGAATATCTCCAGGGTCAGAATTTGTTCAGTGTCTTCTCTGTTCCCAAACTTAAAGCTTGTCATGAGAAGATCTATCTTCCTTTCTTCTTCTGACTGTTGTTCTTGTCTTTTTCTTCTTCTTTCTCTGTCCTCTTCTCTCCTTCTCTCCATTTCCAGTGTGCGCTGGACCCTTAGGTTTTCCGCCTTTTTAGCATCCTCCATTGCTTTACTCATGATTCTTGGTATTTTTGGAGGTGGTCCAGCTGGTTCACTTGCTGCCCTTTTCTTGCCCGTTGTATCCCCCTTCTTTTTCCATTTATTTTCCCCCTTGTTGGCATCATCAGCACGGGAGAGGAGGATGGACATACCTTCGAAGATAGCTTGAAGCTGGGCAGGCACTTGGTTCGACAGGTCATCGAGTATGGCCTTCATCACATCCTGTCGAAGTTCACTGGAATATTGGAAGGCTCGCAGCTCTGCCCGTAACTCAGCTAGTTCAGCTTTCGCACTTGCAGCCTCTGCTCGGGCGAGAGCAGCCTCATCGGCAGCTTTCTGTGCTGCAGTCTCAGCCCATACTGCCTGTTCGAGTAGTTCTTCATGATTGGCCTGAGACTCGGTTGTGCCAGCCACGGGTAGTGCAGCATTTCGAACAATGGCCAATACGCGCTCAAAGCGAGCCATTTTCTGAGTTTGATCAGCCATAAATTGACGTACTTCGCCAAAGAACTCTTGCGCGGCCTGTTGATCATGATCAGAAGTAGAAGGAGAAGAGGATCGATAGGTACCTTTTGTCGGAGGGGACTTGGGTGCTTCTAGATTTCCACCCATGACTTGCAGTTGCGAGTCCACCTCTCGATTAAGTATCTGAGGGGTCACAGGGACACCGGGTTCAGAGCTCGAAGGTGGCTCTATGTCAGGCGCTTCCCGGTTTCCACCTGAGGGATGGATCACTTCTTGCTCCTCACCTCTCGAACCTAGAGCCTCAGCTTCAGCAACTGTGGAGATAGGATCAGCCGGAGAGGGTTCTTCGGTATTGGACGCTTCCCTGTTTCCATTCAATAGAGGTTCCCCCTCAGCATCACTTCTCGAACCAGTGCTGGGAACTTTGTCATCTGCTGGTGAGGTTGGAGACGAAGTGTCGACAGGTGCTTCCCGGTTTCCACCTTCGATGGTATCATCAGTACTCCTCGAACCAGCAGTACTTGGGGCAATCTGCTCTAAGTTCTCATTGGACTGCATTTCAGTTTGCTCCGATGAGTCTGGAATGATAATTATTTCAGGAGTAGTAGGAAAACCCGGCAGTGTGAGCAATGGAACTACACCCTCTCGAACTGTCTGAGCCTCATCGTTGTCAATCGAGGGTGTGGACGCAGGTGGTGGCAAGAGTAGAACAGTGTTGGGTGCCACTCGAAGTGCTTCAGAGGTCTCGGATTCACCTATCGAAGCTTCTACCTGTTCGTCCAGAGCAGAGTTACTGACTTGGGACAATGGGATTGCGGCTGTTGCGATATCATCGTGAGCAACCCCAGAGGTCTCTCCTGGACCTCTCGTGAATTCAACATTCTGTCCCAAGGAGATGGCAGTGGCGAGCCTGATATCTTCTCGAAATCGAGCTTCTGTTTCAGGATCTTCTTCAGGCTCAGCTTCAACTTCTGGTGCATCAACTGCTATGCTCTTCCCTTTATCAGTTCTTCCACTGTTCAGCTTCATTACTCGTGTTTCGTGGGCAAGATCCATCAGTTGTTGAGCTGGGATCTCGGAGATGCCCAACCACTGGAGTGCAAACTGCTCTTCTGCCTCCATTTCAGCTGCTTGACTCATCAATTGAGTGAACGAACTGGTTCTCCAGTTGATCCACCTGATCACCCTGGAGAAGTTATCAAGAGTGGGTGCTTCCACTGCCAACTGAGTGGAAACTTCTTCATATAAGTCATCCCGCCCATCAGAGATGATTTCAGTGGCAGAAATTGCTTCGTCTATCTGAGCTGTGATCTCTCGACTATGCTCCAAGAGATCATCTCCCACCCTGACTGTGTAGTCTATCTCTCGAACCATCTCACGTGGTTCTTCTGCACCCCCTTGTACTGGATCACTGATCCCAGTACCTTCAACCTCTCGAGCCATCTCTCGAGATAAACCAACATAGTCAACATCTCCCTCAGCATCATCACCAGCGTGCAGACCGACAGAGAAAGCTGCTGACAGGGACCTGGTAGGGGGCACTCTCTCAACCTCAGTAGCCAGTGTAGCCTGAGGTTCCCCCTGGGCTTGTGCCCTGTCCTCAAACGGTACTTGAACAACAGAGGGTGTTACCTCTCGGATCTGGGTGACAACAGCAGTTTTGGCTTTCCTAGCCCTCTTTGGCAGATGAACCCTTTGTATCAGTACATCGAGAGGTTCATCATCAGAATTCTTTTCCTCGGTTTGGGCTTTCCTTTTGCCCCTTCCTTTTGGCTGTGAGGGAGAAGGTGCAGCCTTAACACCTTTAGTTTTGGGGACTAGAGATTTCGTCCTACCCATATAGGTATTTCGATGAATCTCTTTTCCCTCCCTCAGTTCGAAGCCCTTCAGGCTTAGGAGAAATTGCACAACAAAGCCGAAACCAACCTTTTTACTGATCGACAGGTTGGTGTTGGAGACTGAGCGTATCACTTGCTGTTGGAGGAAGTTGAAGATAATATGTGCCCAGTCCAGCTTGTTGTTGTTCCAAATGGCATGGAGGATTTTGAGGAGGTCTAGACTAACCTCGTCAGTTCCGGACACCTTGCCGAGCACAAACTTCATGATTAGGTCGGCAGCGAGAGCAAACCTCTCCTTTAGGTGGTACTTGCGGAGGGCAGAGGATGCTCTGGGTGGTGCAGTCGCTAGTCGGATTTTCTCCCAGAAGGCTTGCTTGTCCAAGTCGTAATCCGATAGATGCTTGACTGCTTCCTCCGATGACGCGAAATCAAATGCCGCTCTGAGGTCACCTACAGATGTTGTGATGGGAAAATCATTAAAGCGGCTTTCGATTTTACCCTTCGTGACCTTGGCATTTGCGAACCATTCTGTGAAGTCGAGGGCGTGAATGGTTCGGTAGTCGTGCGTCATGTATTTCATCAGTCCTGCTTTCTCAAACTTCTTCAGGACCTTTTTCGCCATTTTTGGATTAGGGGAGTTGGTGATGAAGCCGTTTCTGTCAAGGATACTCCCCGCCTTGACTTGTTTGATCTGAGAGCGAATGTGTAGCAACTCCCTCTGATATGCGTCGGAAGATGAGGTTGATGTAGAGGATTCGGACGCCATTGATGAAGGTTAGATGTTTTGGAGGGAATGTGTACTGCGTTTAGGATTTGGGGATTTTGGGTAAACGGTTTTAGCTTGAATCCGGGTAAAGAAGAAGGATTTGGCTTTTATATCGTGTGGATTCGGGTTGGATATATGGGTAGGGTTGAGAGCTTGACCCAAGGAAGGATACCGGTTTTCTTTAAAGAAGTAAAAGGTCAGAAATACCCCTAGTAACGGTCAGCGTATATGAAAAATAAGGGTATTTTTGGTAATTTAACAGAGCGGTTTTAGGTTCAGGATAGTGGGGTAATAAAGAAAAGTAACTATATGAGCATGCTCCCACTTATCAAGATAATTCCCTTAAGTGCGGAAAACCGTCAGTAACCGATGACCACGTGGCTAGCATTAATATCCAAAGTTAGCCGTTTCCTCTCATATATCAGATTCACCTCTCGAAGGTGAATTGTCTTCCACATGAGTTTAAGGATCTTCCCCCTGAGTGATTGATCCCTAAACCTCCTTATTCCTCCGTCTTGATCTGGTTAAGGATCTTCCCCCTGAGTGATTGATCCCTAACCCTCCTTATTCCTCCGTTCAGAGATATCAGTTTGTTATCTTTCGAAGTGACCTCTCGAACTACCCTTCTTCGAGACATAACGTATATAGACAAACTGATCGGGTGACCTCTCGAACTACCTTTCGAACACAGATTGCGAGAGAAACAAGTTTGATTCATCTAAAAGATATCACTTGGAACATATCCTTAAGTTCATTTAGTGATTTCCAGATACATTACATATGAATCAATATCCTATTAGATTCCTTAGAAACTTTTGTTTGGCCTTGGTCAGCCTAATAGGAATCTATCGTTAAAGCAGGAACTAGCCATCTAAAGTCCTATTTGTCTAATAACAGAACTAGGGGTGGCTATTCCCTTTTCTTGTTCTTCTCTCCGGAGCTGCTTACTGTAGTTGGGAGTGACCATCTTCATCGCTAATCCTCTTAAGGTCTTTGGATTAGGTATGATCACCCCTTTGACTGCTGCTGACCTCAGAAAGTCCCATCTGGTCTTCCTCTCCATTTCCCTTGGTTCTCCATTTGGTTGAGGAAGGCCCTTTTCCAGAATGTGCAGCAGTAGGAGTCCCTCTTGTGCAGGACTCTCCTCCCGATTCCAGTATCCCATCGTTGTGGATCTCCTCGTATTTGGGGATCCATTCACCTTGGATGGGAATAGGATTCTTGCTTGGATTATCAGGAAGCTCCGCAATCTGTTCACCCTTCGTTGATTCTGGATAGTTTTCTCCTTGAAAATCTTTGGACTTGACTGCCGGTTTCTTTCCTCTATAAAAGAATGGAACATCATCTTTTCCTTTCTTTTTCTCCATGGGAAGTTGATGGTATGAACTTCTGAAAGAAACCCTCTTATTTATAGCCCAATAGGGTTACCACTGTTGAGTCACGGGATGCAATATGAATGACCATTCAATGCTTGTGTAACTCCAAAGCTGCCATAAAGTTGATGAAACCGCCCCTCACATGCGAAACAGTTCATGGCACTAAATACAAGAAGATAAGATTTGACCATTCATCCCAATTCTATCATTCCCAATTCTAACCTTAGTTGAGAGAATCTATTTTCACATAACGCTTTTGTGAAAATATCTGCTAGTTGCTCCTCCGTTGCAACATATTCCAAAATAATGTCCTTCCTCTCAACATGGTCTCGGATGAAGTGATACTTAATATCAATATGCTTTGTTCTAGAATGTAACACTGGATTGTGGGTGATGGCAATAGCACTTGTATTGTCACACATGATCTTAACCTCCTTACACTCAACCCCATAATCCAGTAATTGTTGCTTCATCCATAAAACCTGAGCACAGCAACTTCCAGCTGCTACATACTCTGCCTCAGCGGTGCTTGTAGCTATCGAATGCTGTTTCTTGCTAAACCATGAGACAAGTCTTCCACCTAGAAACTGACATGTCCCTGATGTGCTTTTTCGATCTATCTTACAGCCGGCAAAGTCCGCATCTGAATAACCCATAAGTTCGAAAGATCCACCTCTCGAATACCAAAGTCCAACACTTTGCGTACCTTTGAGATATCTAAGAATCTTTTTAGATGCATTTAAGTGACTTTCCTTAGGACTTGCCTGAAACCTAGCACATACACCTACTGCAAAGGATATATCTGGTCTACTAGCAGTTAAATAGAGAAGAGATCCGATGATACCTCGATAAGTAGTCTGATCGCCCTCTCGACCTTCACTGTCGACATCAATACGTAGAGAGGTTCCCATGGGTACTTTGACTGAGGATTTCCCTTCTATATTATATTTTATGAGCAGATCCTTGGTGTATTTCTCCTGATTGATGAAGATACCTTCCTTAAGCTGTCTCACTTGTAATCCAAGGAAGTAGTTTAGTTCTCCCATCATGCTCATCTCGAACTTCCCTTTCATCAATCTGGAAAACTTCTCGCACAAGTCTGGATTGGTGCTTCCAAAGATGATATCGTCCACATAGATTTGCACCAATAAGATGTGATCCCCGTCCTTAATTCTAAACAATGTTTTGTCCACTAGGCCTTTGGTGAACCCACACTGAATTAGAAAAGAGGATAAGGTATCATACCAAGCTCTCGGAGCTTGTTTTAAGCCGTAAAGTGCCTTCTTTAATTTGTATACTTTGTCAGCTCCCACGTCCTTCAAGAAACCCGGAGGTTGTTCAACGTACACCTCTTCTTCGAGAAGTCCGTTCAGAAAAGCGCTCTTGACATCCATTTGATACACTTTGAAATCTTTGAAGGCGGCATATGCGAGAAAGATGCGTATGTCTTCGAGACGTGCCACTGGAGCGAAGGTTTCATCAAAATCTATTCCTTCCTCCTGACAATAGCCTTTGGCAACAAGTCTAGCCTTGTTCCTAACAATAACTCCATCCTCATTCATCTTGTTTCTGAAAACCCACTTTGTACCAATGACATTTTGATGATGTGGTCTCGGAACTAGTTCCCAAACATCGTTCCGCTCAAACTGATGAAGTTCCTCTTGCATGGCTTGCACCCATTATGGATCACATAGAGCCTCATCGATCACCTTAGGCTCTATTTGAGATAGAAAGCAAGCAAACATGCTTTCTCTGTATGCTGATCTGGTTAGAACTCTGTCACGTACATCTCCAATCACTTGATCAGCAGGGTGATTTCTCAGCCATCTTAGGTCGGGTTGTGGCTCCTCAGTTGATACTTCCATTGAAGGTTGAGATGTGGTTTGAACATCTATGATCTGGATTGGATCAACTGAGTCAGGTGCTTTCTTCTTGGTAGATTCTTCATCATCTGAATCTGACTGGAGTTCTGCTACGTCTCGAACTATCGACTGCTTGTCTTCGAGAGGTAAGTTTGATCTCTCGATAGACTGTGGCTGATCTTCCTCAGCTGCTTCCGTTGTCTTTGACGGTTGATCTGTCGATGCCCTTTCATCAAAGGTAACATGTATGGACTCTTCAACCACCAAACTCCGTTTGTTGAAGACTCTGAATGCTTTGCTTGTCGATGAGTATCCCAGAAATACTCCATCATCTGCCTTTTCTTCAAAGCTTCTTAGTTGAGCCTTCCCATTGTTGTGGATATAGCATTTGCACCCGAATGTGTGGAAGTGGTTTACATTCGGTTTTCTTTCATTCCACAACTCATATGGAGTCTTTCCAACTCCTTTTACGATCAAGGACCGATTTTGGGTGTAGCACGCTGTGTTGATTGCTTCTGCCCAAAATCCTTGTGATATGTTGGCTTGCGAGAGCATGGTTCTTGCAGCTTCCTTGAGAGTTCTGTTCCTTCTTTCAGCAACCCCGTTTTGTTGAGTCGTTCGAGCAGCTGACAGTTGATGATGAATTCCGTTCTCGTTGCAGTAGCTCTCGATTACTTGATTAACGAACTCTCCTCCTTGATCTGACCGGATCTTTAGTATCGAGACATCCTTTTCAACTTGAACTTGCTTTAAGAGATTTGGCAGAGCAATTTTTGTCTCACTTTTCTTGGTTAAGAACACGGTCCATGTGAATCTTGTGTAGTCATCTACTACCACAAGAGTGTACTTCTTTCCCTTTATGCTGGGTGGATCCACTGGGCCAAATAAGTCCATGTGAAGAAGACTTAATGGTCTAGTGGATGATGTCTCGGCTTTGCTCTTGAAGGAGGATTTGATCTGTTTGCGACGTTGACATGCCTCACAAATTTTATCCTTTCGAAACGTCACTTTGGGCAGTCCTTCCACTAGGTTCCTCTTAGTAAGCTTGTTGATAGTCTTGAAGTTCAGATGACTAAGCTTACTATGCCAATCCCAGCATAAATCTTCCTTGCTTCTTGCTAGCATACATAGGGATGGTTTTGCAGACCTCCAATCCACTATGTACATGTTTCCTTTCCTTGCTGCTTCCATGACGACTTCGAGAGATTCCTCGCTCATAATCTGACATTTGCTTTTGGTGAAGACAACCTTGTAGCCTTTGTCACAGAACTGGCTTGTACTAAGGAGATTGAACTTGAGCCCTTCAACGTAGGATACTCCCTTAATAACCAGCTCATTCTTTTGAATTTCACCAACAGCTTTTGTGCGTCCCTTCTTCTCGTTGTCGCCAAATGTCACCAAGGGACCTTCGATAGGTTGGATGTTCTCTAGCAGTGTTAGATTTCCCGTCATATGTCTCAAACATCCACTGTCAATGAACCACACGTCCCTGGTGTCCTGCANTCCACTGTCAATGAACCACACGTCCCTGGTGTCCTGCAAGGCAATTAAGCAAGTTTAGGTACCCAAACTTTGGGTCCTGGTGGGTTAGTGAGTTTAGGTATCCATTTATACCTTATGCCCATTATTCCAGGCCTAGGCGCAATGTAGCCATTGTACGTTTGATAATCATAAGGAATGCTAGCAAATGTTTTAGGCCTCTTTGGTGCATAAATCAACTTAGGTANATCATAAGGAATGCTAGCAAATGTTTTAGGCCTCTTTGGTGCATAAATCAACTTAGGTATAGACTTTTCGATTGGCTTATGCACCATGCCTTTCATACGCTGTTTGGTCATGTGAAATTGCTGAAAGTGAGGTTTCTTCCAGAAATTGTGATTTGATGACCAATCCTCACTAGATGGATAGAGTCTGCCTTTTTCCATCCGTGAGTTCCTAACCATGAGGATCTCAGACCTTCCATATTTTCCTTGAGGCGCATTATATGGAATGTAGCTTTTTTTGTACTTGGAATGGCCTTGCGAGAGATAGCAAGGTGATCTCTCGATATTGTTTACCCGGCCATTCTTCGTAGCTTTCCTATACTTTCCATTTCTGGTGTATAGGGACGGTTTATGAATAGCTACTTTGGTCTTTTCTGTTGGTCCTTTATGACCTTTATTTGGTTTGGGTTGAGATCCTCCATTTCTTGAAGTTCCAAAACCGTTGGTCTGTTTATTTCTCGAGAGATGGTCTCGATGGAACCCTAGACCGGTTCTATCACTTGTAGGTCTGTGATCATTCACCATTTTCTCCATAGCTTTGGAGGAATTAGAGTATGATGCTATAACCTTTCTAAGATCATTTTCTGTGATCTCTCGAGTTTTGCACTCTTCAGTTAGTTGGATTATTTTAGCTTCTAACTCACTTCTAACTTACTTACTTTGAGAGTTAGCTCTGAATTCTCTTTCGAGACGTTCTTAAGCATATCTCTTTCAGCAGTTAGCTTGCTGTTTTCTTCCCTGAGTGCTATTAGCGACTGCGAGATCCCTTTTAAATGTTTCAAGCATCTCAAAGGGATCTTCATCGCTTCTGAAAGAAGAACAACGAGAGGTAGAAATAGAGCAGCGAGATGTGGAAGTAGAGGTTACCTCATTGTCAATGGCCATTAAGCATTGATTTTCTTCTTCCTCGGTGTATAAACAGATGAGCCCCCTCTCATCCTCTGAGCTGCTGCTGCTTTCACTGGAGCTCGACGTCTCGGACTCCTCGATTGTTCTCTCGAGTTCCTCAGCAACAAGCGCCTTTCTGCGCAGATGTTTCTTTGTATCTCCCTTGAAGCCACTTTGTGCTGGCTTCTCTTTAGGTTCCTCCTTTCTCCTGGAGTTCCTACATTCTAGGCCTTGATACTTGCTTACCTTAGGGTAAGGACAGTCAGCCTTGAAGTGCCCCGGTCTCCTACAGTTGTAGCATAGACCTTGATCTTCTTCCTCCATTCCTCTGGATGTGTATTTCTCATTTTTCCTTCTTGAGGAGGAAGGTGAACTTGTATTGCTTTCCGGTGTCTTCTTCATGAACTTCCTGAATTTTCTTATGAAGAAAGCAAACTGTTCGTCAGATAAAAAATCAGTGGGATTAGGATCTGACCTTGAGGAGGTGGTTGGTTGGTCCGCAACCAGTGCCACATTCCGTCTGTCCACCACATCCTCATCTCTCGGAAACATCTCAAATTCGAAGGCTTTGAGATCTCTGAATAGTTGGTCGGTTGTGGTGTTCTTCAAATCCCTGTGATCACGCATTGTGATCACCTTCATTTCCCACTCCTTGGTAAGGCCTCGTAAGACCTTCAGATTTAGCTCCTTTTGTGGAATCTCCTTCTCGAGATCACTGATCTCTATTGATAGCTTCATGAAACGAGATTCCATGCTGTCGATGCTCTCCCCTGGCTTCATCTTGAAGTCCTCGAACTTCTTCATGGCCACGGTGAGCTTGTTCTCCTTCTCCTGTTCGTCACCTTCACCAATTAACATCAAAGTATCCCATACCTCTTTCGCCGTTTTGCACTTTCTTACTTTTGGAAAGATGGTTTCGTCTATAGCTCTGAAGAGAATATCCTTGGCAATGTTGTCCAAGTTGTTTCTCTTCCTATCATCACTTGTCCATTCTTCCCTAGGTTTGGGGACATACTTTGGTGTATCTCTGGTTTGCTCAGCAGCCGTGTTTACCATCATGATCTTGACTGGTCCAGATGTTATAACTTCGGCCATCTCATCATGGAGGTCTGATAGATATGCAAGCATGCGTGTTTTCCAGTCATCGAACCTGCTAAGATCAAAGAGAAGATGTCTCGACAACATGCTGTCCATTTTAAAAAATTATCTCGTGCCTTGAAAATATTTTCAAAAGACTTTTCAAAGAAGGATCTCTAGGCAATATAAACAAAGGTTTATATCGATCAGAGAACTTGCTCTGATACCAATTGTTGGTCCCAAGGGGATGGGGTACAAGTCTAGAGGGGGGGGGGATTGGAGCTGTTACATTCAACTGTGACAACCAAAAAAACAACCTTGCTTTGGATTAAGCAAGAGAGGTGGAGTAACCTGGCAGCTGTCCGAGTGAAAGAAACTGAGGCTTGACGCGGGCTTGGTGATCAAAGGTCAAGTGCTCGAGAGGTGGAGTAGCTGGAAGCGGGGAGAAAGACCTGGAGAGGGAGTAACCTGGGAGCTGTCTTGTGAAGATCCTGAGGCTTGACGCGGGCTGGTGATCAAAGGTCAAGTGCTCGAGAGGTGGAGTACAAGAAGCGGGGAAAAACCTGAGGCTTGAGCGGGCTTCGTGATCAAAGCTCAAGCGCTCGATATTGTACTAAAAAAAGGAAGTTTTTAGTGCAATCCTTCCAGGGAGTTTCTGGAAGAGTGGTAGGCGGGTTGGCCGAACCACTTAAAAATCTCTCTTGCATTTACTTACTGTTTTTCTCTCGCTAACCTCTCGATTGCACTGCATATAAACGCACTTCTCGAACTAACTCAAACTCGTGCTAACTAAAAGGGGATAACATTTCCGCTGCGCAAAAACTTTGTCTTCACCTCGTGAGGTATCGAACCTAAACATCCTAAGTTCAATACACACGAGAGGTTGAAAAGATTTGCAAAAATCTTATACAAGTCTATTCA
>NC_044923.1:19265970-19288267 GCF_003576645.1 Ipomoea triloba | reverse complement strand
AGTGAACTATGGAATATTCACTACAAGACAAGAGGTTCAAGTTACAAGATCACCACTCCATGAAATATGCTGAAAATACAAGACCCATGATCAGCATGGGAGACAAATTTCAAACGGAATAATTTTCCCTCAACGGAATTATTCTCTACTCTCATATATAAGGACGTGAAGACACAGAAGCAAAACACGGTGAAGGGGTTCGAATTCTTAAGAAGTGTCCGTCTAAAACGTTCAAAGTGCAAGTCCTAAATTGGATATCATCCTGATATTCAAAACAGCGAGAAAACACATCTTAGTGTTTAAGAGAGTTACAAAGCTTAAACTGTTACACATCTAGAAGGTGACGAAGCTGCTCTACATCGAAGTTGATTCAACGATAGCTTGTGGTCAGATTGGATTTCTTGAGTCCATGCTCCACTTTCGTCTTTTGGTAAAAGTTACTCTTTTTATATTCCCATTATTCCTTGTTTGTAGGGAATCAGACCACTTCAACATTGGTGCACCTTTTGACCGTTTGTGGTGGAAATCTGACGTGTCATCCATTTCCGCCCATTTTGAAATCTTCACGTTCGGCACCTCTTCATTATTCCATCTCCATGATATTCTTCTTCTCCAAACTTTAAGTATGACCGTCATTCAGCTTTGTTGGAGAATTGTTAGTGTATCGAGACCAAGGTTGATATCTTGATTGCTTGATGTCTCGAACTCAAATATAGAGAGGTCTATCTCTCGAACTCTGTTTATGTCTCGAACTGGATAACTATATCGAGAGGTCCTACCTCTCGAACTCTGCTTATGTCTCGAGACTTAGTTGATGTCTCGCAGACCCTTATTCCTCCAGTGTTGTCCCATGCTTTCTTCTGATCTGTCTATATGATTACAACACACGAGACTTCTAAGATGTTCAAACAAATTTACCTCAAGCTTAAATATTTTCCGAGTTGAGCTCAAAGTTACCCGGTTGTATTTTCGCTCTTGGTTTACTTGTCGAACTTACAGCGTTTTGCCTATGTATCGAGACTTGGGGATTTCTACTTATCAGTTGGTATCATCAAAACCTATTACATGATGTTCCTAACAACACTATGTCATCTACATAGATTTGAGCAATAATTAAATCGGAACCGTACCTTTTGATGAACAGTGTTTTGTCAACATTTCCTCTTGAGTAACCCTTGTTGACTAGGTATTCCGTTAACCTTTCATACCAGGCTCTTGGAGCTTGCTTTAGCCCATAGAGAGCTTTCTTCAGTTTATAGACATGATCTGGATGTTTTGGATCCCCAAAGCCCTTTGGTTGAGCGACATAGACATCTTCTTTTAGGTATCCATTCAAAAATGCTGTCTTGACATCCATCTGTTTCAGTTTAATTTGCATTGAGCACGCAATTGAGATTAGAAGTCTAATTGACTCCAATCTTGCAACAGGAGCGAAAGTTTCCCCGAAGTCAATTCCTTCCATTTGACTGTAACCTTGAGCAACTAGTCTTGCTTTGTTCCTTATCACAATCCCATTTTCATCCGACTTATTCCGGAAAATCCATTTTGTACCAATGACATTTACATTCTCAGGTTTGGGCACTAGATCCCATACTTGATTTCTTTCGAACTGCAGTAGCTCGTCCTGCATAGCATTGATCCAGAACTCATCTGTTAGTGCCTCATTGACATTTTTTGGTTCAATCATAGATATGTAGCAGGAGTATCCCAGCATTTCACGATAACTTTTCTTCTCTTTATCTCTGGTCTTGATTCCAGCGCTCATATCTCCGATGATATTTTCAATAGGATGATTTCTCTGAGTTCTAGTTGAGGAAGCTTTAGTAACTTCGGTCTGAGTTTGACAGTTCTTTTCTTGTTCGTGTGGGCTCGATGTATGCACAGGCTCATCATCTTCTGTCTGCTGTTGTTTCAGTAGTGCATCTTCGACTGTCACATTTGCTGATTCCATCACTACATTTGTTCTTTTGTTGAAAACATTTGCTGATTCCATCACTACATTTGTTCTTTTGTTGAAAACACGATATGATTCCATCACTACATTTGTTCTTTTGTTGAAAACACGATATGCTTTGCTGTCTACATTTGTTCTTTTGTTGAAAACACGATATGCTTTGCTGTTTAATGAGTATCCAAGAAATATGCCTTTATCACTCTTGGCTTCAAATTTTCCTCTTGGTTCCCTATCATTCAAGATGTAACAGATACTTCCAAAGATATGAAGATATTTTAGGTTCGGAGTTCTACCTTTCCAGATCTCATATGACGTTTTCTTGGTACCTGTTCTAATAAAAACTCTGTTAGTAATATGACACGCTGTATTCATGGCTTCTGCCCAAAATCGTTGTGATAAGTTTTTCGCAACCAGCATAACTCTAGCCATTTCTTGTAGAGTCCTATTTTTCCTTTCTACAACTCCATTTTGTTGCGGAGTTTTAGGAGCCGAGAACTCATGCAAAATGCCTGTTGTATCACAAAAGTTACTGAAAGTAGAGTTTTCAAATTCACGACCATGATCACTTTTTATCCGGACAATTTTATGTATTGAACTATTTTTTTCATTTTGTAAACGCAAGCACAGTTTTGTGAAAGCTCCAAAAGTATCTGATTTTTCTCTTAGAAAGTCAATCCATGTGAACCTAGAAAAATCATCTACACAAACAAATACGTACCTCTTTCCTCCGAGACTTTCTACCTGAGTTAGTCCAATCAAATCCATATGAAGGAGTTCAAGAGCATGAGTTGTAGGAATGTCTGCTAATCTTTTGTGAGACACCCTTGTTTGCTTGCCGCGTTGACATGGTGCACAAAAATTCGTAGTTCCCTTGATATTCAGGTGTGGTATCCCTCTCACAGCTTCATAATGTACCAATTTGTGCATGTCTTGATAGTTTAAATGCCCAAGCTTGTAGTGTCAAATTTCAGTTTCATCTGTTAAAGAGCTATTGCACACAAGTACAGATTTTATCATATAACAGTTGTTTGTGGTTCTGACCCCTTTCATGACACAGGTAGTAGAATTATAAACTTTGCAATTTTCTTTAGTAAATCTAACTAGCATATTCTGATCACACAGTTGACTAATACTAATCAGATTTGCTTTTAGCCCTTCTACTAAGTAAACATCATTGAGTTTCGGCATACCTTCTGCATTTAGGGTTCCTCGGCCGATGATTTTACCTCTTTCATCATCTCCAAATGTGACATGTCCAGCACAATCCTCAACTATATTGCTAAAAAATTCTTCATTACCAGTCATATGTCGGGAGCAACCGCTATCAAAGTACCATGACGTTGACATATTTGCTGTCATTGCGATCTTTGTTGTCATGCAGATTTGTTTTGGTCTCCACACCTGTCGTGGTTTGATTTGTCCACAGCTTCTCCAACCATGGCCTTTCATGGTGCATCTGAAACATCTTTTGTAAAGAAATCCGTTTATGTACCTTATGCCTTCTGTGTTCCTCCTGGACTTCATTTCGGGCACCCATGCGGTTTTATGATTTCCCTGCCTGCTTGTGAATCCTATACCTGCTTTGTTATGGTTGTTCCCTTGGGACTAAAGAATTTCATTTAGACTATTGGTCCCTGTGTTCAACATTCTGATACATTTTTTGAAACTTTCCAATTCCTCTTGCAGATATAGTTCATTTGAAACTTTCGCATCTAAATCAGTCTTAAGTTTTTCTACTGATGTTTTTAGTGCTGATTTTTCTTTTTGCAGGTATTGTTCAGTTGAAACCTTCGTATCTAAATCAATCTTAAGTTCTTCTACAGAGGTCTTTAGGGCTGAATTTTCCAATTCTAGAGACTTAACATTCTTAATTAACTTAAGGTTCAGCTTACTTACCTTGTACCAGTTTTTGTACAGCTCTTCATAAGCTTCTGCAAGGTCAACATCCTCATCGTCGGTCTGTATCTCCTCAGCTACCTCTTGTGTGATAGGCTGCACCTGATTTGAGTGTCTTGTTACTTCACCGTCGTCTACAAAATCTGGAATTTTGAAGAACTTCTCGTAGTTTGCACGCTCTTCAACGTCATCAGGGTGGTATATATTTCCATGGAATGCAACAAAATTTCCTGTCTGTTGTTCTGCATGTTCACCATTGTCAGAATCTTCAGAATCACTCTAGGTAAGTGTGTACGATTTCTTACCTTTGTTGCTTCCACAATCCGCTGCAATGTGTCCATAACCACCACATTCATAGCACTGAACGCCATTGGATTTGAAATCTTGATTTTGACCTTTTGGTTTTTGAGTATTTCCAGTTCCAGCTCCTTTGTTATTCGTTTTTAGCTTTCCTTGTCCCTTAGCTTTCCTTAGCATTTTTCCAAACTTCTTAGACAACATGACCATGACGTCGTTCATTTCTGTATCGGAGTCAGCTCTTGCAGGTACCATAGCGTCAAATGCAACCCCTTTGTTGTCCTTGTTCAGGTACCTATCTTCCTCCTCCATTTCCAATTCAAAAGTCTGCAAATTTCCCATTAAAGCATCTAACGTTAGAGTTTTTAGATCTGTTGATTGCTTTATAGCAACAGCTTGCATCTTGAACCTCGGGGGTAGGGATCTCAAAACTTTTCGAACCACTTTTTCTTCCTCAAATGGTTCACCCAAGTTTTGTGCGTTGTTTACCAGGTTTTTTACCCTAGCACTGAACTCAGATACTGTTTTAATTTCTTCCATCCTCATATTTTCATACTTGGTCATGAGCAATTGTAGCTTTGAGACTTTGACAGGTCCTGTACCTTCGTAATGATTCATCAATGCATCCCAAGCAACTTTTGCAACATCTGTGGCTGAGCTTAGCACAAATTGATCTGGTCCAAGTGCACTGTGAATAGCATTCATGGCCCTATTGTTTGCTGACGACTGTTTCTTCTCGTTTACAGTCCATTGGCTGACGGGTTTCTTCCTTTCTTCATTCTCGACTGTTATCATGGGTGGAGTCCATGCATTTTCAACGGCATCCCAACACTCTTCGTCCAAAGATTTTATAAATGCTTTCATCCTAGCCTTCCAGTAGGCATAATTACTGACTGCCTTTAACAGTGGAGGTTTTGTAATGGATGCACCTTCTTCCATCCTGCAAAACAACTCTCGAGGATCCCTAGGATCTCGCTAGCAAATTAAGCGACACACGCTCTGATACCAATTATAAGAATGTAATGCAGACTTCCAACGAATATACGCTATATTTAACTAGGGAATTAGATAAGAGACAATTACTCCTGATAATACTCCTAATAGATATAATGTAAAAATATGAACGCACCAAATAAGCACACCAATCATTTAATAACGCAGTTCGGAGAACACTCCTAATCTGCGGGGCCACGCCCAAAATTTTCCACTAGATCAACCCGCTGGTTTTTACAAGTACAAGGTTCAACCGATTTACAAAACTAGGCCTACCACCTATTTTAACGCCAACCTTATACAATAACTCAGTAAGAAAATTTTTAATACAATTTGAGCTAATCTATCAATTACACAAATTGTATGCCAACCTGGATTTTGACACAAGGTGTACTAGTATTGCGCGGAGCTACTTCTCCAAATTTAGTACTCGTTTCTAGTCCCGAACATTTGAAGTTTCTTTTGTGTAGTCAATGACTCTTGAATTGTTACTCCCTGAAACTTCACTTTGATCTCATTACAAGACTCCCCTTTTATAGTAAACTTCACTTTGATCTCATTACAAGACTCCCCTTTTATAGTGTTTTGTAGACCCTTGTTTTTAGGAAGTCCATCTCATGATCAGGCATGTTGCATGGATGTGAGAAAGAGAATTAATCTTGATCAGGCATGTTGCATGGATGTGAGAAAGAGAATTAATCTTGATCACATATTTTTCATGGATGTGAGAAAGAGAATTAATCTTGATCACATATTTTTTTCAAGACTAATTCATTAAATGCCACTTGCTGACTTTTCTTTAAAAGCACCTCCATATTTTGTGCCACACTCATTTTACTCCACACATCATATTTTGCACCACACATCATATTTTGCATTCATAATTCCTTTAGTATATGCTTCTTAATATTGCTTGATTTTATATGCCAATACACATAACATATGCCAATTAATTTGTACCAACAAATCCCCTATCTAATCTAAGCTAACATTAAAATAAAAAAACAAGAAGAAGCAATGGAAGTTACAAAGCAAACAAACACGAAAACAAAGTAGATATTGAAAATAAAAGTTACCATCTATGGAGAATGGTTCCATTACATTTTGTCTTGAAACTTCTATCCTTCTAGCTTGTCTTTTGAATCTAATCTAAGGAAAATGAAGTTTTCCCCCAAGAGGGGAGAAAACCCTAAAGAACCTCAGATTTAAAACTATTTTCTAGCTACCCTCCTCTCTAGCTTTCCGAAAAAGGGGTTTAAATAGGCAACCCGATGCCAAAATTCCCGAAATGGCTCCTGTGGCCGGACCACGCCAACGCCACGCGTGGTTGAGGGCGTGGATAGCTACTGGAATTGATCCACGCCACCCACACGCGTGTTGGCGGCGTGGGCGGTTTCTGCTCGGCGACTTCTTTGCTTTTTGCTCTGTTTTGGCCTTGAATCCCTTTTCAATCTGCGGAGACAACTTCAAAACTTCTCCTAAAAATTGTGTTAGAAGTTTTTGATCACATCTGAGTTTAAAATGCACGAGATTGTTATAAACGGGTGGCAAAACTTAACTATTTAATCCTATTTTTGGCCCTTAAATTATAATATTCTTGGTGCTTATCAAAGTTTCCACACTTAAACCTTACTTGTCCTCAAGCAAGCATACTATCTAAACTCTAATCATTTAAGCACCAGGAATAGTATGTACTCTTATCGGTTGATCAATCAGGTGATGTGCCGGTGTTTAGAACAGAGTGGGTGAAATTCCCTACACTATCCATCAAGACTACTAAGCTCATGTCAACCAAACGCAAGGAATATGCTGAGGAAGTTAAAGTCTCAAAAGATAGATTTGTAACAAGGAAAATTATATTCACACCTTTCAAACATGCATTCAATCGGGGTTCACCTTTTATTTTGTAGGGGCCTAAAAGTCGATCCCACTAGTGGGAACGATGAGCACACCCTAGTCAAATTTCCAACCATACGCCAAAGCCCCTTTACGCAAAAATAAGTGAGGGTAGGGACATGGACCGCTCATCGCAATGTCTTGGACGATCCCTCTTTTCTTCTCACTTCCTAGGATAACGTCATCAGGTGACCCGACTTCACATGGATTCCCATGGTTTTTTGAAGACAGTGCAATGGGTGCCTAACCTCCTCTCTATTCTTCTCATCTTCCAGGATCTCTTCGGGATAACCGACTTCACATGGAGCTCCATGCTTTTTCGAAGACGGTGCAATGGTTACCCTGTATGCCGGCAAGATGGCTCACCTCGTGTTTTATCTCTAGGAGTGGTCTTTGCCTTTTCTACTTTTCTCAAAACGACCCCCCATGCCTTTTTCTAGGGATTAAGGGATTTTTCACTCTAAGCTCACTTCAGGCTCACCTTTTGCCCCATTCCCTACCAAGTTAGGTTCAGTTTCCGGGCTTCGCTGAGTTTATCTTTCTCAAACTAGAGAGTACACACTCCCACTTCGAGAGATCCTTGACTCAGATCCCAACAAAATCAAAGGTGAAAAGCATGCAATTACTCAAGGATATCAATTATGTAGGTTCAATAATTTTCAATTTTGGTGTAATTTGTAATTTCGAGGCATATTTCAAACATTAATTCGGCACAAGATTAGGAGCCCTCATGGATAGTATTGACAATAACACGCGCTCTAATTCTTATGCCCTAACACTCGATCAATCAACTAATTTGAGTATTATGCAGTACCCATCCTTTCCACACTTAAAAGATAACATCGTCCTCGATGTTGCCATGAGGATTAGTAGAAAAGGACTAGGGTCCAAAGGGTGTCTCACACAAGCCCCTTTCCACACTTAAAAGTGTTTCCCAGGCTAGAACAATTCTATTAATAAAATCACACCCGATATGAACAAAATCATGCAACTCATCATTTGTGAATCAAAGCAATGTTCAACTATTTTCAATCAAAAATCAAACAGGGCATCTAATATGAAGAAGGGATAAAAAGAAATACTCACAAAGCGCATCCCTGTCAATAATCATGTACATTTCTTGCTGCCCTTCAAAAATTGGTTAAATCAAAGGTGAAAAATGAATAAGGAATTTAGAATTTACCTTTTTGTTTCTTCTGGGTGTAAGTTGGTTGGTCTCTTCTTCTTCTTATGCTTGGGGTGCCTCCCAAGAGCGCCACGTTTAACGTCTTTGGCTAGACGAAACGTGCAGTTCATAAAGCAACATTCAAGAAGAGATATAAACAAACAAAAAAAAGATAAAACGATTGTCCACAATCATAGTTTCAATCATCACTCTCAAATTCATTCATTGTGCCAAATTCTTTCACATCTTCTTGTTGGCGGTGGCGACCTCCTTTGCAATCTCTTCAAGTTTTTGCATTTGCTCCATGTGCAGCTGGTATTAGAACATCTGAAGAGATTTCCAATCTGTGACAATAGTGAACCGGCTTGGAATTTCAAAGCTCGTAGACTGGGAGTTTCGTTCCTGGGCACGTGGTGAAGGCACGGATGGTACTTCCTCGCGAGGCGGTGGGGAGTACATCCATGACTCTAGAGGTGAATACAATTTCGGAGGAGATGGAGAAAGGAATGACATTGGCAAAGATGAAAGTCCTTGTGGGGATGTCATTGGTGTGTCAGAGTGATCTCCAACCATTTCCTCATCCTCCCTTGTTCGCGATAAGTGCCTCAAGTTTAATCCTGCAACATATCCCAAAGATAGAGGAACAATTTGTGCCCCCTGCACTCGGTATTCGAACCAGTTGATTTTCATTTGGTGACCTAGGGCAACGCACAGTCTTATCACTAGTGGTCCTATGAAGATAGACCTTGCTGATTGCTGCTGTTGAGCGAGAAGCCAATTCCTGCAAATCGTGGTCATGTTTACTGAGCTCCTAGTGTCCATGCTCCACAGCATAAACAAGTCCGCTTTGGAGACACGATCATATGTCGTTGGTCTTCCGCCCCAAGAGTGTGCAATAATCTTCCACAATACTTTCAAATCTTCCCTTAGGATCTGAGATACTCTAACTCTTGACCCTACCCAATCGATTCCGGCCTGGCAATCATGGCCCAGTACTTTCTAGGGATGTCCCTGTCACCAAAGTCGTATTTGAGCCTACGGTACCAGTGTTTTTCTTGATCTTCTTCTTCATAAAATCCTAGTAGGACTCCCAATGTGTTAGCCGATATGTTGTGATCTTTGTTAAAGAGCCGGAATCTGATGGTTGGGCTATATAGATCTCCCGTCACTCCTGTGACCTGTAGGCTTGCAATCAATTCGTGGACCAATGGAGCGAACGTGTCTTGCCTCCAACTTAATAGGTTTTTCCAATAGGGTTGGTGGATTAGCCTCTCAAGCCCATATTTGCATTCGTACGCTTCCAGAATAGAGAGATCGACTTACTTCCATTGCGTAATCGGCAGTTGAAGGAGTTGCCTATACCGGTCTCGCATTGAAGGTGTCATCAACAGTATTTGGTTTCCGGTGGGTACCTCTACTTATCACATTCCTTCATTTACTCTACTGCTTTCTCCCATTGGGGCTTTTCCCTTGTGAATTCTTTGAGCTTCTCTTTGTGCAAAAGAGTTTTGAGATGACATTTTCCTATAAGATAAGCAAACAAAATACCACACGAGGAAAACATTTCCGAAGCTTAATACAAACTTCATAAATATGGCACATATTATAAAATCAAATATTCTCATTGTATGTATCATTATTTCAAAAATTTAACAACAAATCGATCTTTTCCATACAATGATCATATAGCAACTTTTCATACTCTATAAGCAATTTCTACTCCAAAAAGTCAACATAAGAGTCAACTTCATCTTCGTCCTCAAGACTAGGCTGAGATTGAAAAATGGAGTAAACATGAAAGCTCAACTTCACCAAATAAAATGTTGGAAATGGCAATGTAACATCTAAGGAGCAAGAAAGTTTCAAACTTTACTACCCATGCTCTCTATTTCATCTTGAATCTTAACACAACAAGAAAATGCCCAAATCACATAGGATTTGAAATCTAGATACCAAGAGGTTGCAAGACATGAAATTTTCATCATTTAATAGCAATGTAAACCTCACATAAGTCTTAGAAGTCATTTCATATCCAAATATCTCAAGAAAAACTTCAAGCAATAAAGACCCATAGAGACATGCTTTAAGGAGAATAAGCTCTAACATTCAAGCAAATAAGAGTAAGAGAAGATGTGTTTTACCTTGGAATAGCTTTGGAAGATGAAGAAAGCTTTAAAAACTTGCAAAGAAATGTCTTGGAGTAGAGTGTTTTTACCTTGGAGGAAGTTTTAGCTCGTGGATGTGAAGAAATGAGGTGGGGAAGGGTTTTAAACTACTTCACGCGAAATTCCCGCGAAACATCGGGTGCCCGTCCACGTCGGCGCCACGCATGGTGGTGCGCGTGGACGGTTACTGGTTTTTGTCCACGCCAGACCACACGCGTAGTTATAGGCATGGATGGCTACTGGAAAGCCCCCACGCCTTCCCACACGCATGTTCTGGGCGTGGATGCGTTATGCGCGATTTACCTTGATTCTTTTCCATTCTTTTGCTAACGGTGATGCTTTGTTGATTTATTGTGGGCAATCTACGCCTCTCGGATGCGTAATCTGCACTTGTTAGCTCAAACGAGGCTATATAAACAATATTAAAGCAATGAAAAAGGAAAATGTCTTATCAATTACAAGTAAAAGACTTAATTAAATACAAGATAACGTTGGGACTGCCTCCCAAGTGCGCCATAGTTTAACGTCTTTGGCTAGACGCAGTGTGCACTATCCTTCGAGACAAACCGATTTAGGGACCCTACCAAGCGTCTCATGAACTCTAGCTTCAAGGTATGCTCGGAGGTGGGGTATATCCTTGAATTCAAAAGCTAAGGAGGGGAAAACAAATTCTATTGATAAGTAAGCCTGGGATACTACCCCAAATCTTTGGAGGATAGCTTGCCCTTTTTCTCCCTCCTTTTCACTTATGCCTCCTCCTAAAAATTTATCTTTAAAAACATTCCAATGAACAAATGTTCCACCATATAGTCCATCTAAAGTGTCTACACCATCTCTAGAATTATCAGATTCATAAAACTCACTTTCACAAGAATAATAAGACTGGTTGTCCTCACTTCCCAAATCATTATCACAAAATTGCAAGGAATCAGACTCCCATGAGCAAAAAGAAGCTTTATCACATTCATCAAGATTACCATTATAAATCGTAAATGAGTCATCCTCACAAACATCATAAGTATTCTCAATAAGAGTTGCAGCGAAGGTCTTACCTTGTGTGGGTTTTTCGTCTTCCCACACAATTTCAACGTGATCATCGTCTTCACTCTCATTCTCTCCCCATTGTTGCGTGTTAAACTCAAGAGTTGAAACTGCTTGAAGTACCGGGGTGTCAAGTTATGTGGGTTCTTTTACATTCGCCTTTTCATCATTAATCCTTCTTTCCATCTTGTCAACACTCTTTGGATTGGTTTCCATTGTCGGAAGATCATCTTTAAATGGGTCATCACTCTATGGTGACGCTCTTTTCATGAACTCCTCCGTCATGGATAGCATTCTAGTCTCAATAACATCCAGCGGAAGTTCTTCCTCTCGGAGAGTGATAAGATGTTTCTTCATTTCGCTTCTAATTTCATTTCTTAAGTTGATCGTATCCTCCTTGGCTATTTGTATAAACATTTCTAATTTCTCTTTCAAGATATGAATTTCATCATTGACCGGTGGAAGGTACTCACAAGATGGTCTCTCAGATGGTATGGGTTGGGTGAAATTTTGAACAAAAGGTGGTGTTTCGTAAAGATATTTATCATTTTGTTGTGGTGGGGGTGAATAACAAGTATCTGGGTAAGGATGAGAATACCAATTTCTCTAAGGATTATAGTTTGATGGAGGGTTATAATGAAATGAATGTTTAACGGTTGAAGGAGTTATGGCCTTCAGGGCCGGTTCACAATTGGGATCAATCTCCTTCATGACTTGAACAAGTCGGTTGTTAATACTCTCCGCTATAGAGCTCAATGATTCCTCTCCATCTTGAAATGTTGGTTTCTCAATTCTTTCATGATTAAGCATACGAATATGGTTCGTGGTTAGGATAAGGTAGAGCATTCGGGTATGGTGAGTAGGTATATTGTGGTGGTGGATACTCATAAGGATTTTGGATAGAAATATGGGTGTTGTTCATAGATTAGAGGTGGAATATTTCTTGCATATGGTCTTCCACGGTATGGGTAACTGTGGGAATATGTATAAGCACTCATTTGTTAGCTTTAATTGATTGATGGTAGAAAATTTCCTGCGCAAAGCTTAACCAACAACAATTTCTTTGCAACTAAAAGTAGTTGCAAGTGAGTAGTAAAATATGCAAAGCAAAGCTCACTCACTTTTCCAAATAAATAGCTAAAAATAGAAAATTAAGCAAATAAAAGAAAGCAATTCAAGAACTCTTAAAAATCAACTTCAAAAATGTCAACACAATTCAAAACCGTTTGCCATCCCCGGCAACGGCGCCATTTTGAAGTGAGTAGTTTTAGTGGTGATAGATGTAGGTGGTAAAACGAGGAAAAATCCCCGAGTGTCGTGTCTCTCAAGGTTGACAAATTGGAGCGAATTAGTGTTGGTATTTAGGATGTTAAGAGGTAAGAGTTGCAAGAACTAACTTAGAGCAAGAGGATGATAAGGCATATGTTTGTACAAGGATTTTAAGGTTTAAAATGGTTGGTTTGGAAAAAGGTAAAGTGGAGATTGGGGCTCGTGGCTAGCCTATGTGGTCTACTATCTAATGGTTTTGCAAGCAAATGATTTGGATTCAACTAGGGAGTTCATGGCACTTCACCAAGTGGCGTCACTTGGACTCCCACATCCTCATTCGGTTGGGGCATTTTATCAAACACCTTGTCTACCACTCCTCTCGGACCTCTTCCTTTCGGACTAAGGGCGGAGATGTGGATGAGTTGGACTCATGAGTGGCCGCTATCGCGCACACACTCACTTTCACGGAGTTTGTTACCTAATGTGGCCACACTTAGGCACAAAACATATCAAACATNAAACATTTCTAATTTCTCTTTCAAGATATGAATTTCATCATTGACCGGTGGAAGGTACTCACAAGATGGTCTCTCAGATGGTATGGGTTGGGTGAAATTTTGAACAAAAGGTGGTGTTTCGTAAAGATATTTATCATTTTGTTGTGGTGGGGGTGAATAACAAGTATCTGGGTAAGGATGAGAATACCAATTTCTCTAAGGATTATAGTTTGATGGAGGGTTATAATGAAATGAATGTTTAACGGTTGAAGGAGTTATGGCCTTCAGGGCCGGTTCACAATTGGGATCAATCTCCTTCATGACTTGAACAAGTCGGTTGTTAATACTCTCCGCTATAGAGCTCAATGATTCCTCTCCATCTTGAAATGTTGGTTTCTCAATTCTTTCATGATTAAGCATACGAATATGGTTCGTGGTTAGGATAAGGTAGAGCATTCGGGTATGGTGAGTAGGTATATTGTGGTGGTGGATACTCATAAGGATTTTGGATAGAAATATGGGTGTTGTTCATAGATTAGAGGTGGAATATTTCTTGCATATGGTCTTCCACGGTATGGGTAACTGTGGGAATATGTATAAGCACTCATTTGTTAGCTTTAATTGATTGATGGTAGAAAATTTCCTGCGCAAAGCTTAACCAACAACAATTTCTTTGCAACTAAAAGTAGTTGCAAGTGAGTAGTAAAATATGCAAAGCAAAGCTCACTCACTTTTCCAAATAAATAGCTAAAAATAGAAAATTAAGCAAATAAAAGAAAGCAATTCAAGAACTCTTAAAAATCAACTTCAAAAATGTCAACACAATTCAAAACCGTTTGCCATCCCCGGCAACGGCGCCATTTTGAAGTGAGTAGTTTTAGTGGTGATAGATGTAGGTGGTAAAACGAGGAAAAATCCCCGAGTGTCGTGTCTCTCAAGGTTGACAAATTGGAGCGAATTAGTGTTGGTATTTAGGATGTTAAGAGGTAAGAGTTGCAAGAACTAACTTAGAGCAAGAGGATGATAAGGCATATGTTTGTACAAGGATTTTAAGGTTTAAAATGGTTGGTTTGGAAAAAGGTAAAGTGGAGATTGGGGCTCGTGGCTAGCCTATGTGGTCTACTATCTAATGGTTTTGCAAGCAAATGATTTGGATTCAACTAGGGAGTTCATGGCACTTCACCAAGTGGCGTCACTTGGACTCCCACATCCTCATTCGGTTGGGGCATTTTATCAAACACCTTGTCTACCACTCCTCTCGGACCTCTTCCTTTCGGACTAAGGGCGGAGATGTGGATGAGTTGGACTCATGAGTGGCCGCTATCGCGCACACACTCACTTTCACGGAGTTTGTTACCTAATGTGGCCACACTTAGGCACAAAACATATCAAACATCAACCACACAAGTATTCACATCCAAGAACATAAAGCTCACATTTTTAAAGCAATATCTTCAACAATTCAACCACATAGCTAGTTTCGGGGCCACCAATCCCCTATCTAATCTAAGCTAACATTAAAATAAAGAAACAAGAAGAGGCAATGGAAGTTTCAAAGAAAACAAACATGAAAACAAAGTAGATATTGAAAAGAAGAGTTACTATCCATGGAGAATGGTTCCATTACATTTTGTCTTGAAACTTCTATCCTTCTAGCTTGTCTTTTGAATCTAATCTAAGGAAAATGAAGTTTTCCCCCAAGAGGGGAGAAAAACCTAAAGAACTTCAGATCTAAAACTATTTTCTAGCTGCCCTCCTCTCTAGCTTTCCGAAAAAGGGGTTTAAATAGGCAACCCGAATCCAAAATTCCCAAAATGGCCCCTGTGGCCAGACCACGCCAACGCCACGCGTGGTTGAGGGCGTGGATAGCTACTGGAATTGATCCACGCCACCCACACGCGTGTTGGCGGCGTGGACGGTTTCTGCTCGGCGACTTCTTTGCTTTTTGCTCTGTTTTGGCCTTGAATCCCTTTTTAATCTGCAGAGACAACTTCAAAACTTTTCCTAAAAATTGTGTTAGAAGTTTTTTATCACATCTGAGTTTAAAATGCACGAGATTGTTATAAACGGGGGGAAAAACTTATGTATTTAATCTTATTTTTGGACCTTAAATTATACTATTCTTGGTGCTTATCACCTACTGTGTGTTTATTCTTGAAAGCATACTGTCTCATTATTATTTTTTAACCTAACGGAACTGAGCCACAGGTTTGGCACCCCCGAGAGGTAGTCCCGCAAGGTCGTCCTTCCTCATCCCTTCCGTTTCCTTCGTGTGGAACTATTAGGCGGACCCACTAGTCCCGCCGCCTCCTCCCGTGAGAACATGTTTGTTGTTCTATTCCTGTGTAATTATCCCAGTATGTATATTTTCCTTGTTGATTCAGTTTGTTGTGATGGTATGATGTCTTGATAAATCCTTGTCTTTGCTTATTGAATACTATTCATTCTTGGGTCCTATCCTTTGATAATCTCTATGATTTGTGAGTGTTGAAAATCCATGTCTCTTTATTGATATTCATGTTCTATTGAGTGTTTCTTATCCATGATGCTTTTGGATACATTCCTTTGAGCCTAGTATGATTCCTTTGGAATTCTTGATCATGATTTGAGTATTGAGTTACCACATTTGTTTTACTTTGTATATGTAATCTCTTGGAAATCCTATATATATGTATTCTTGAATTGAGAGATATGTACCTCGTTAATTGAATCCTTTCTTGAGAGTATTATATTGATTATGAACCCTGTGGGGCTTATTGTGACACTATTGATATGAGATGTGTGAGCCTTTGGCTCTAGTGGATTTTGGGCACCTGGTAGAAACGTATCCTGGGTGTAAGAAATAGTAACTAATCCGTTGGGCTTGGAATCCCAATAGGGTGTGTATACACTTAAAGTTTTATATCTGTTTTTATTTAGGTAAGGTCCACTTATTGGACGGAGGTGATGGATGTTGTGGGGGAAACGTCGTTCACTAAGGACGTAGTTGCGGTGAAATCCTGCCTTATCTGGCTCACTTGGTACTATTTGTGGTGTTGATTGATTGGTATTGATTACTTATGATATGGTATTGAGATTTGTTAGTAGCCTTCCACACTGATTCCATGTTCATATTTGATGAATATGTCTATCTTCATGATACCTTACTATGCTATTGAGTGGCTTATGCTATGAGTTGGTATGATGTGAACTGTTTATCTCCTTTGCTTATGCCTCTATCTCCAAATGATCTTGGTAGAGTTTGTACTCATGAAACTTGGTAAAGTGTTGAGGTTGTGCATTCGTTATGTGTCTTTGGGTTGAGTTGAGCCATGTTGTAGTCTTGCATCTCTTCCTTGAGTTGATCTCCTATTTATTGTGATTGTGATGAATAAGTCTTTTGAAAACATTCCATAGAGTTGGCTAGTGGATGTGTATATATGTTATATGTCAGTCTCAAACGTATGTTGGATATCAAATGTATATATTGTAGCTTTACGTGTTAGAGTGGCGTTTACTTAGCATATTCGCTAATATTTCTAACTTATGATTTCAGGTATGGAATAGAGCTTTCACTCGCGAGCACGCTAGATCTGTTATTAGCTCCTTCCCTTGATTAGCTAGTTATGGTTCTCCTTTTGATAGACTTTGGGTCTGTGAGCCTTTCTTAGGCATTTTGGGTTGTAATAATTGACTCCTTAGGGGATTTTTTGGATTGTGATTGTAAGGATTTTAGATTCCGCCTTAGCATTTATGTTGATGTGGCCTAAATGTGGCATACCCCATGAGTTTGACTTTGCTTCCGCTTATGTTTAATAGGATTTAAGAACCTTTTACTATCTATTTCTATCTTTTAATGCCATGATTATTATCCTAGAATTGGGGTGTTACAAAGCTCATCAATGTGTCATGAAAGGAATAAGATCCCTGGCAAATGCTATGTCTAGATATTCTCTCTAGTTTGTAAAAATGCAACCATTAGCGAGGCCACCTATAGCACTAACGGAGGCGGTACCTAGATTTTTAGGACATGAAAAATTTCATAAAGAAGGAAGCAAACAAGAGAATTCTAAATCTCAAGATTGAAGAAGGGAAAATCTATGAAGCATGCCAAGTGAACAAGGAAACCAAAAAGATACACAAGTCAAGAGTGGAATAAACATTACTTGGGTTCTAGAACTTCTCCATATAGATCTATTTGGACGACTTCTCTCGATATACTTGGGTTGATTTCCTAATGGAAAAATCTAACACCTTCAAATCCTTTAAGAAATTGGTCACCAGTGTTCATGTCATTGAGAAGAACTTGAAAATTACAAAGATCATTCGGCTAAGAAGTGATCACAGGAGAGAGTTTGAAAACTCCTAATTCAATCAATATTATGATGAGTAAAGAATCTTCCATGAATTCTCAGCGTCCAAAATACCACAACAAAATAGTGTTGTGGAAAGGAAAAACTGAACCATTCAATAAACGGCTCAAATTGCTCAACAACAAAAAGATCCCCTAGAGGTTCTATGCTGAGGTGGTAAACATGGTGACGGTAAGTATTGTTACCAGTATGTATTTTGTATTATTAATCTGAGTATAATGAGCAGTACAATAGTATTCTATGTATTAGTTTTTGTGTGTTAGAATGTCCCCTCCTCAGTCTATAACATGCAACCACATAGACTCCAGGTGCAACGACTCTTCTTCTGTGAGTTGTAATGGACAGCATAATGGTGAGCCTTCAATTGTATGGTAGTGGAGCCGTTGATAATAACTCTCCTCTTCAATGTGTAGTCTTTGCATAACTGGTGGCCGTTTGTCTTCCTTTGGGTCAATGCTTGTGGTTCAGGTCGGGTGCTGTTGCCCAATTAGTCAATTACTCTGTCACCAGTCCCCCCACTCTCTAGCCAGCGAGAGTGGTTGAGGTAGCTTGGGAGTAATCTTTCTGTTTTTTACTGCCTCCTTCGATCCTGCATCCACTTCATGCTCCCTCTTCAAGTTTTTTTTCGAAAGGTAAGAATTGTGGCCGAGGCGCAAGACCTCGTCCATGGCCGAGGCGAGGCTGAGGCCACAGGGCGTGGGACCTCGGCCGAACTTTAGCCGAAGCATGACCTCGGCCATATGATTTTTTTTTTGTAATGAATCTAACTAGGACGGGCCATCAGCGAATAACATGTTTTCTATGTTGCGCGGGCTCCTCCTCTAATTCATTGTCTCTCACTTTCATGCCCTGGTCGTACCTTCTCTTCTTGGTGTTGGACGCTGAAGGCTCAGGGCCCTCTTCCTTTCGCCACACATTTTCGGGTTGGCCTTGCTGTTGATACTGCTGCTACACTGGATACTTAACAAATTGAGGAAAATACCCATTCTGCACTAGTTTCTCAACTTGCCCTTTTAAAGTGTGACACTCTTTAGTGTCATGACCAACCTGTAGGTGGAACCGGCAGTATTTGGTTTGGTCCTCGCTCGGAGAAATTGTCATGCATTTTGAGGGAAAATGCATCATTCCCATTTCCTTAGCGTGACTTAAAATCACGCTAACCAGATGAGTAAGCGGTGTTAAATGTCGCGGTGGGGCGAAACGAGGCCACTCGTAATCTCTCTCCTTCACTGTGGATGACTTGTTTGGGTGCGGTGTCTGGTTGGTCGGACTAACTTTATCAGATCGCCCACTACTCCTACATTCCTCCTCATCCCTCTTCTTTCTATCAGCCTCCTTTGCCTCGACATAGCGGTTTGCTGTCTTCATTAGCTCCTCATAGGAGCGCGGATGATGAGTGCTCAGCTGTCTATGAAAATCTCCTGACCTCAATGCCTGGATAAATATGAGGATCGCCGCTTTAGAGTCAAAATCGTACACATTGTTGACCTCTTTCTTCCATTTGCTCAAGGAATTTCTTAAGTTTTCGCCTCTGTCCTACTTTACTCCGTAGAGATATGAAAACGGTTTCTTGTGTTGTATATGTCTGGAGAAATAAGTCTGGAAAATCTTGGACAGTTCTGCAAAGTTCTGGATCGAACTATCTTGAATCGTGTTGAACCAATCTTGGGCAGTTTCATCCAACGTAGACAAGAACGCCCTGCACATTCTGGCGTCACCTGTCCAAGTCATTAACATGGCTGCTTTGTACTTTGTCATGTGGACACGCGTGTTAGAAGTCTCGGTGTATGCTTTGATAGCGGGCAACCTAAAATCTCTTGGGAGGGGCGCATCCATTATACTGGGAGAAAATGGAGCGGCCATCCTCACCTCAAGTTATGGTGACTGTTCCCTTGCCTCTACCTTCTTCTCTAGCTTTTTAATTTGGTTTTGGAGTTTCTCAATCGCTTCCTCCTGCACATCTGGAGTTTCTCAATTGCTTCCTCTTGCACATCCGGGGCTTGCTTGAGCACTTTGGACTGACGCGGAGTCGGCCCTCCGGACTCACCCATCCCTTCTAACCACTGTGACTATTAATCTTGGTGTAGACCCTTGGTGGGTGACCCCTTGGCTTCCGGCTGTGCCCACAACCTTGGATAGATAGCAATCCTCTCACCCCATCGTCCCATGGCGGGCATAGAAACGGCCAGCCGATGAGTTGCACTACGACACAGACGTTGGGTCCTCTTTTCCTCTACTTCATCCTTCCGCGCGAATGCCTGGGGTATTTGACCTTGAATCTCCGCCCCTAACTGCGCTAGAGCTGTTGCTGCCTGTTGAATGACCCGGGTCGCCGCTTGGGGGTTCATAGACAATACCCATACTTTGGGCTTCTGCTTCCCTCCACTATGAATGTTGTTGTGCCGCTAGCGGAGACTATCATTGTGACCACCAACGGTGTTGCCACGATTTACGTGATGAGAATTGTGGAAACCGCTAGATCCTGATCCAGCCATCTCCACTGATAAGCTGATATTTTGTTATATGTAGAGTCTGCCTGAGATGTGGCCTCAGCTCTCAACAAGAGCACCAATGACGGTAAATATTGTTACCGGTATGTATTTTGTATTATTAATCTGAATATAATGAGCAGTACAATAGTATTATGTGTATTAGTTTTTGTGTGTTAGAATGTCCCCACCTCAGTCTACAACATGCCACCATTTATACTCCAGGTGCAACGACTCTTCTTCTGTGAGTTGTAACGGACAGCATAATGGTGAGCCTTCAATTGTATAGTAGTGGAGCCGTTGATAATAACTCTCCTATTCAATGTGTAGTTTTTGCATAATTGGTGGCCGTTTGTCTTCCTTTGGATCAATGATTGTGGTTCGGATCGGGTGTTGTTGCCCAATTACTCTGTCACATGGCACTTCATCTCATAACATGTGTTTACTTAAGACCAGAAACAGACAACACCCCTTATTAGATATTGAAGAAAAAGTCACCAAATCAATCTTATGTATCTTTACATCCTTAGAAGCACATGCTACACCTTAAGATAAACAGGGAATAACTGAGAAAATTCGATACCAAAAGTGATGAAGACATTTTTCTAGGATATTTTCCTGAACAACGGGCTTATAGGTTCTACAACAACAACAACAACAATAGCAATAATCATTAAAAAAACTAACAATAATAGCAGCAATAATAATATATCACTGAACACCACCACAACAACAATAATAAAGTAGCTAACGTAGAACATTTAGGGGAAGCTGAAAGCGATCGAGACACTCAAAGCACACTACTTTAATAACCAGAACTCAGCAATAATTATGGCTTGCCAGTTGCTATGTTCGGTTGTGTTGATCAATCTTGATTTCTAAGGAAAAAAAAGAATTTATGAATGTAATATTCAACAATGTTTCACTTTATTAACTACTTTTTCATTCTATATAAATTTTAAAAAATAAAAAAGTTATTTTACAATTAAGGGTTTGTTTGGTTCATGGGTTTACATATTAGGAATGAGAATCCATTCTATATAAATTTTAAAAAATAAAAAAGTTATTTTACAATTAAGGGTTTGTTTGGTTCATGGGTTTACATATTAGGAATGAGAATCAAAATCATAGTTACAACTGTGGAATTTGATTACCCTTTCAATTAAAAATCTCATTCCCTAATTAAAAATGAGTATCATTCCATCTGATTGTCAATCTAATTTTAAGTTAGATTAGTACTTTTAGATTTTTGTTTTGATTTCTTTTTGTTCATATAGATGTCATTATCTTATAATCAATTGCCTTAATTTTTTTTTTATATTTTTAAAATATTTATTCTCATTATAGGATCATACACAACCAAACATTAATATTAATAATCGTTCCAATTCCACCCTATTACCAAACATTGAAAATACTTTTACGAAAACTCATTACCATTATTAAGAATTTGATTCTCATACCAATTCTGATCCAATTTCCATGTGCGAACTAAAATCATGCTAAGTAAATTCATGAAGTATAATGCGCCATGTTTGACTATAGCCAACATCTCCACACAAAATGTATAATCCCACTTTTATATCCAACTAATTGTTCAATTCATGTCAAATGAACATACATTTAATTAAATTCAAATATTATTCAAAATAAGCATTCTTTCTAAGTAAATATAATCCTAAAATTTGAAATAATAAACTCTTTAGGCTCTCACATTATCGAAATTAACATTTTAAAAATCTCACATTATTTAAGGATATGTTTAATTTACTTTATGTGCTAAAAAAATCTGATTATTAATTTACCTGAAAATTTTATATGCTCTTATTTGGTTTTTCGGAATGTGGAATATTCCAAGGCAATTTGTGATTAATAGTTTTGTAATTCATTTTAGGGAAAATGGCATCTTTAGTCCCTGAGTTATAGGAGTAGTGTAGACTCAGTCCCTGAGTTATGGCTGTATGCGAGTTTAGTCCCTCAGTTATTCGCAAAGTGGCGAGTTTAGTCCCTGGCCATTAAATTTGACGAAAAAATTTAAAAATATTCAAAATTTGAGGGGTAAAATAGGAAATTCACATTTTATTATTCTTCTTATATCAAAACCACTTTTACAACATTATTTTTCACTTCTTAGCCTAATTATTTTCAAGATTTTTCATTTTTAAAAGCATTTTAATAACTTTCAAATGACTTGTTAGGAACCTGACTCTCGTATAACACACTTAAAACTTAGCACAAATAAAGAAATGCATGATCATTGTATTTAGGTGTATGAAACACACT